>NC_083760.1:89911350-89943850 GCF_963514075.1 Conger conger | reverse complement strand
ACAAACAGGAAGCTGTCAGTCACAGATGCCAGATTTCAGATGCCTTTTTCTGCCTCGCAGAAGAAATTCCCGCTTCAGAAAGAATGACTCAGCTTTTTATTTCTTCCTGTTGTTTCACCTGTGGGGGGGGGGGGGGGGCACTAGTTTAAAATATGTAGTGCACGCATAAGGAGGAGCGATCTACCGAAATCCTATTTGTCCGTTCGCTCTGAACGAAATGTACAGCTGCTGGCCTTGAGCGGCACTCCAAAGAGCTGCCCTCCGGAGGGCGTTATCGACCGGCGTCACGCTCTTTAGTGTGTTACTGGAGACCACACTCCTGGACACTTTCAGTCAGTCAGCTGCAGGCTGACCACACTCCCAGGAGCACCGTTTGCACAATACAAGAAGAACCTACGATAATGGAAAGTGGAATCAGGAAAAGTGGCACATTAAAATGTGGTACAACCCATTAAAATATGACTGAAATACGGGAAGGTCTATTCTACGAGACTCCTTACCAGGACAACTTTGCAGGGACCCATCTGAGATAAGAGCTGGTGTAGCAGGCTCAGAGAAACGCACTCGGTTTACTGTGCAGGCGAGACTGACGCGTCCACGTCAAAAACAGAACAGAAACAGGGGTGAATACATTACATTACATTAGTGGCATTTGGCAGATGCTCTGATCCAGAGCAACATACAGTTGATTAGACTAAGCAGGAGACAATCCTCCCCTGGGGCAATGCAGGGTTAAGGGCCTTGCTCAAGGGCCCAATGGCTGTGCGGATCGTGTACCGTAACCACTACGCTACAGGCCGCCCTATTGATGTGAGGGTATAAAAACCCTCACACCAATGACATTGCATGGCGTGCGCATGTGCCAAGTTCAAGCTGTTCCTTGTGAATCACATCCTCCAGGCCATACATAGAATAATGATAGACCATGATCGATATTACACGAAAAAAAAAAAAGTTTAAAAAAAAGTATAGTCATAAAAATCGATATCTGACGTGTGAAGAGGGGGTGAACAGCCGGGCGTCTGATCGGCCTGGTCAGCTGAGGTATCTCCCTCCTCATCCCATAGAACCGGGAACCTTTAAATGGGCCGTTTCGGGGTCGTCGTCCCCACCCACCCCCCCACCCCATCCTGGGCCTGGTGCCCATTGTGTACGCAGGCTTTCCTTCCAATCGATAACACGATACATGAAGGTCATCAAAAAAAAAAAGGATCTGTGCACATTGGTGTAGAGCAGAGGGGTCCAATCATATCCTAAAAGGGCCGGCCTGGGTGCAGGTTTTTGTTTTAACCCAGCAGTAACACACCTGATTATACTAATGAACTAATCGTGGTCTTTAATCAAGACCTTGATGAGTAGAGTCAGCTGTCTTAGTCCTGTGCTAAGACAACAACCTGCACACACACCGGCCCTTTCTGGATAAGATTGGACGCCCCTGGTGTAGAGTTTGTGTGAGCGCATTGCTGTGTGTTTAAACTCATTTCGGCAGAAGGCGGGGTTAGGTGCACCAGCGTTTACTTTGTCTTTGGACTCAAAGTCCACAAAGTCAGTTTCAGCACTCAGGCGTCCCCTCTCCGTACATCGGTTAAATGGTTCAAGATTAAACCTCCCAGGAGAGGAACAATGCAAGCACAGCACTAATGCCAATGGAAATGGGCTGTCAGAAGCGTAGTGGTTAAGGTCCATGACTGGGACCCGCAAGGTCGGTGGTTCGATCCCCGGTGTAGACACAATAAGATCCGCACAGCCGTTGGGCCCTTGAGAAAGGCCCTTAAACCCTGCATTGCTCCAGAGGAGGATTGTCTCCTGCTTGGTCTAATCAACTGTATAAGAGCGTCGCTCTGGATAAGAGCGTCTGCCAAATGCCATTAATGTGATGTAATGTAAATGAAAGCATTGGTTCTCTGAAAAGAATTAAAGTGAATATGGAATAATAATTGTTTGTAACATCAACATAATAAATAACACCTGGCTGAACTTCTGGATGTACAGTAGGCCTACTGTGCAAAAGTCTTAGGCACATGTAAAAACTCAATTATGTAAAGCAAAGATGCTTTAAAAAATAATGAAATGAAAAGTTTCTAAATGTTCAAAATAAATACTAGCAGTAAACTGAATAAAATAAATATTGGTTGTGACCACCCTTCGCCTGTAAAACTGTGTCAATTCTCTTAGGTACACTGCCCTGCAGTTTTATAAGAAAATTGGCTGGTACGTTGTTCTCGGCACATAGGAGATCTTGCCATAATTCCTCTGCAAACTTTGGCCGCCTCGTTGCTTTAATCTCAGACAGCCTTGTGCAAGTTTTTATCAGAAAAGTGGTCTATTATTTACTGTCATTTTATTTAATGAAATACAAAAACGTGTGTATGATTGTTTAGAAATATCTTTTGTTGACACACAAATGCAGAAAGCAACATCTAAGACCAAATGTATTTTTAAAGGACCTAGCGTGGCAAAGGCTTCTGCACAGTACTGTAGACAATCATCATCATAAACAATGGAGAGGGAACAGAAAACAAAAACCAGGAAATAAACACGCAATAAAAAGGGTTATTTCATTTCATAAGTTGAGCGGGACGCGTGGGTCGCCCGTCAATCAGAGCATGACTTTCGCGTTCCCACGGAGACGAGGTTTAACGTGCGCGGCAGGGCGGGCTGAGCGTTAGATAAATCCACCTACATTACATTACACTAGCTAAACGGGAATTCACGCTCCACAGGTGGTAAGGCTTGAGGCTAAACCCCCCTCCTCTCCCCCAGTTTTTGGTTGCTGGTAATTGAATGTCTCTATTCTGTGCCAGAGACGGCCAACCCAGAGAGAGCCCCGGGGCGTACGGGTTTTTGTCGTTGCACAGCACTTAATTGATCAATTAAAGCAGTCATTTACTCAGTTAGTTCACCTCACCGGTTTTCTCGGTCTAAAATGGTAGTCGCGTTTAAGGTGAAAACAAAAAACAGCGGGCCCCCCCCCTGCGGCTCTCCGGGACCAGGCAAGGCCGCTCCTCCGCTCCTGTGGTGTCTGATTCCACACCTCGCGCGGCGATGGAGAAACCCGACCCGTCGCGTTGCAGCATTAATGAGGAATGGCCGCTGCGAGACGACGGACAAACGCGGGAAAAGAGATCGCGTTTCATTTTTATCACACCTCACGTCAGTCAGCCAGAGCCACTTCCAGTGAGAGAACACGGCAGTGATGTCAGCAACGGCCACACGATTGGCCAACAACTGCCCCAGACCGCAATGTTAGCGCACCGTCCACTTCTACTTATTTATTAATTTATGATAACCTTATTTGATTAACTTTAGTTAACTTGCACATATCCTCATACTTAGTTAATAAGTGGCCTAATCGCGGGTCCCAGTCATGCACCTTAACCACTACGCCCTCTAAATTGTTGTACAATGATTTATGTAATTTAAAGGCCCACACGCATAGTTTTCGTGTTTCTGAGCTTTTCATATGAGGGCAGCCCTGTGCTCACACAGATGATTAAACATTCATAAAAACACCATGCCGTAGTTATGACATCAAATAGATTTACAAATTCATTCAAAACATATTAATCACAAAAGATTTGATGAACATGATTCAAATGTAATAATGTAATTAAATAAATAATGTAATAGATTTTAATAGATTAATTCAATTGAAATTTGATGAATGAAAAATTCAGTACAATACTATGAAAGATAGGAAACATAAAACCGGATGAAAGCCCAGTCTCTCGTGAGGGCGGGGCCGTCGTGATGGGAGTTTGGTGTCGAGGGGGGGGGGGGGGGGGGGGGGGTAGAGGCGAGTGTTTGAGCAGCAGAAACTGGTTTGGGAGAGATAGGGAAATATCCAGCCCATGGAGTGGCTTCCTGACGTCAGCGGGAAAGAGCGCGGTGTTATCTGAGCGATACAGGCGCTATCACACACAGCCACACCGAACAAGACTCTGTTCTCTACAGGTGAACAGCCACACTGAACAAGACTCTGTTCTCTACAGGTGAACAGCCACACTGAACAAGACTCTGTTCTCTACAGGTGAACCGCCACACCGAACAAGACTCTGTTCTCTACAGGTGAACAGCCACACCGAACAAGACTCTGTTCTCTACAGGTGAACAGCCACACCGAACAAGACTCTCTCTCTACAGGTGAACAGCCACACCGAACAAGACTCTGTTCTCTACAGATGAACAGCCACACTGAACAAGACTCTCCCTCTACAGGTGAACAGCCACACCGAACAAGACTCTGTTCTCTACAGGTGAACAGCCACACCGAACAAGACTCTGTTCTCTACAGGTGAACAGCCACACTGAACAAGACTCTCTCTCTACAGGTGAACAGCCACACCGAACAAGACTCTGTTCTCTACAGGTGAACAGCCACACCGAACAAGACTCTGTTCTCTACAGGTGAACAGCCACACCGAACAAGACTCTGTTCTCTACAGGTGAACAGCCACACTGAACAAGACTCTGTTCTCTACAGATGAACAGCCACATTGAACAAGACTCTCTCTCTACAGGTGAACAGCCACATTGAACAAGACTCTGTTCTCTGCAGGTGAACAGCCACACCAAACAAGATTCTGTTCTCTACAGGTGAACAGCCACACCGAACAAGACTCTGTTCTCAACAGGTGAACAGCCACACCGAACAAGACTCTCTCTCTACAGGTGAACAGCCACACTGAACAAGGCTTTCTCTTCAGGTGAACAGCCACACTGCACAAGGCTTTCTCTACAGGTGAACAGCCACACTGAACAAGGCTTTCTCTCTACAGGTGAACAGCCACACTGAACAAGGCTCTCTCTACAGGTGAACCGCCACACCGAACAAGGCTCTCTCTCTACAGGTGAAGAGTCACACTGAACAAGGCTCTCTCTCTACAGGTGAACAGTCACACTGAACAAGGCTCTCTCTCTACAGGTGAACAGTCACACTGAACAAGGCTCTCTCTCTACAGGTGAACAGCCACACCAAACAAGACTCTGTTATCTACAGGTGAACAGCCACACCGAACAAGACTCTCTCTCTACAGGTGAACAGCCACACCGAACAAGACTCTGTTCTCTACAGATGAACAGCCACACTGAACAAGACTCTCCCTCTACAGGTGAACAGCCACACCGAACAAGACTCTGTTCTCTACAGGTGAACAGCCACACCGAACAAGACTCTGTTCTCTACAGGTGAACAGCCACACTGAACAAGACTCTCTCTCTACAGGTGAACAGCCACACCGAACAAGACTCTGTTCTCTACAGGTGAACAGCCACACTGAACAAGACTCTGTTCTCTACAGGTGAACAGCCACACCGAACAAGACTCTGTTCTCTACAGGTGAACAGCCACACTGAACAAGACTCTGTTCTCTACAGATGAACAGCCACATTGAACAAGACTCTCTCTCTACAGGTGAACAGCCACATTGAACAAGACTCTCTCTCTACAGGTGAACAGCCACACTGAACAAGACTCTCTCTCTACAGGTGAACAGCCACACCGAACAAGACTCTGTTCTCTACAGGTGAACAGCCACACCGAACAAGACTCTGTTCTCTACAGGTGAACAGCCACACCGAACAAGACTCTGTTCTCTACAGGTGAACAGCCACACCGAACAAGACTCTGTTCTCTACAGGTGAACAGCCACACCGAACAAGACTCTGTTCTCTACAGGTGAACAGCCACACTGAACAAGACTCTGTTCTCTACAGATGAACAGCCACATTGAACAAGACTCTCTCTCTACAGGTGAACAGCCACATTGAACAAGACTCTGTTCTCTGCAGGTGAACAGCCACACCAAACAAGATTCTGTTCTCTACAGGTGAACAGCCACACCGAACAAGACTCTGTTCTCAACAGGTGAACAGCCACACCGAACAAGACTCTCTCTCTACAGGTGAACAGCCACACTGAACAAGGCTTTCTCTTCAGGTGAACAGCCACACTGCACAAGGCTTTCTCTACAGGTGAACAGCCACACTGAACAAGGCTTTCTCTCTACAGGTGAACAGCCACACTGAACAAGGCTCTCTCTACAGGTGAACCGCCACACCGAACAAGGCTCTCTCTCTACAGGTGAAGAGTCACACTGAACAAGGCTCTCTCTCTACAGGTGAACAGTCACACTGAACAAGGCTCTCTCTCTACAGGTGAACAGTCACACTGAACGAGGCTCTCTCTCTACAGGTGAACAGCCACACCAAACAAGACTCTGTTATCTACAGGTGAACAGCCACACCGAACAAGACTCTCTCTCTACAGGTGAACAGCCACACCGAACAAGACTCTGTTCTCTACAGATGAACAGCCACACTGAACAAGACTCTCCCTCTACAGGTGAACAGCCACACCGAACAAGACTCTGTTCTCTACAGGTGAACAGCCACACCGAACAAGACTCTGTTCTCTACAGGTGAACAGCCACACTGAACAAGACTCTCTCTCTACAGGTGAACAGCCACACCGAACAAGACTCTGTTCTCTACAGGTGAACAGCCACACCGAACAAGACTCTGTTCTCTACAGGTGAACAGCCACACCGAACAAGACTCTGTTCTCTACAGGTGAACAGCCACACTGAACAAGACTCTGTTCTCTACAGATGAACAGCCACATTGAACAAGACTCTCTCTCTACAGGTGAACAGCCACATTGAACAAGATTCTGTTCTCTACAGGTGAACAGCCACACCGAACAAGACTCTGTTCTCAACAGGTGAACAGCCACACCGAACAAGACTCTCTCTCTACAGGTGAACAGCCACACTGAACAAGGCTTTCTCTTCAGGTGAACAGCCACACTGCACAAGGCTTTCTCTACAGGTGAACAGCCACACTGAACAAGGCTTTCTCTCTACAGGTGAACAGCCACACTGAACAAGGCTCTCTCTACAGGTGAACCGCCACACCGAACAAGGCTCTCTCTCTACAGGTGAAGAGTCACACTGAACAAGGCTCTCTCTCTACAGGTGAACAGTCACACTGAACAAGGCTCTCTCTCTACAGGTGAACAGTCACACTGAACAAGGCTCTCTCTCTACAGGTGAACAGCCACACTGAACAAGGCTCTCTCTCTACAGGTGAACAGCCACACCAAACAAGACTCTGTTATCTACAGGTGAACAGCCACACTGAACAAGGCTCTTTCCCTACAGGTGAACAGCCATACTGAACAAGACTCTTTTCTCTACAGGTGAACAGCCACACCAAACAAGCCCCCCCCCCTTCCCCCCGTGGGGTCCAATATCGGTCCCGACCATAGGGTCCAGCCGACGGCCCTCCGCCTCGTTCACGACGAGGCTCCCGGCTGTGCGTCGGCTGATCGATCGACTGCCGTTCTCACCTTTCAGTTTTTGTATTGATTTGCATTTGATTCAGTTTTAGTCAGTTCTTGAATGTTTTATTAATTGTAATGATTTGTAAAAAAAAAAGAAAAAGAAAAAACTTCACCGCTCAATTTTCATTCGTTGAAATAAATGTGTTCACTTAGATATTATGTTAGTAATAGTTTTGTACTTTGCTTTAAAATGTGTAAGTATAAAATATATAATCAATTGAATGCGTTTAAAAAAATAAAATATATATTTTCAAACTGTAAAGAAAATGTGAGAGAGAGAGAGTGAGAGAAAGTGAGAGAAAGTGAGAGTGAGAGAGAGAAAGTGAGAGAGAGAGCGAGAGAGAGGGGGAGAGAGAGAGAGGGGGGGAGAGAGAGAGAGAGAGAGGGGGGGAGAGAGAGAGAGAGGGGGGGAGAGAGAGGGGGGAGAGAGAGAGAGAGGGGGGAGAGAGAGAGAGAGAGGGGGGGGAGAGAGAGAGAGGGGGGGAGGGGGAGAGAGAGGGGAAGAGAGGGGGGGAGAGACAGGGGGGAGAGAGAGAGAGAGAGAGGGGGAGGGGGAGAGAGAGGGGAAGAGGGGGGGGAGAGAGAGAGAGAGAGGGGGAGAGAGGGGGGGAGAGAGGGGGAGAGAGGGGGGGAGAGAGAGAGAGAGAGGGGGGGGGGAGAGAGAGAGAGAGAGGGGGGAGAGAGAGAGAGAGGGGGAGAGAGGGGGGAGAGAGAGAAAGAGAGGGGGGGGGATCCAGGAAGCATCTGAGAGCACAGTGCGTGCGAGGGAGGGGGACTCCCATGAGAGGGTCCTAAAACAATAAAAGCACCACTTTCAGTGACTGAATTGATAAATCGAAAGAAAAATAAGCAGCGTGGAATGCTTCACAAATAAAAACAATCTTGAAATCAGATGACAAAATGATGACAATCAAAAATATAACATGACAGCCAAGAATGATTTGATTGAAAGTAACATTTCATTGTAAAATGATATTTAATTGCAAAAAGGCCTCATCCACGTCATGGGTTACCTCTCATGTAATGTCGAGTAGAGTTTTAGGGCATAAAACCTACATTCACCAGAGAGGATGTGGAAACTCTAAAATGGCGGCACATTCTGACGTACTGACAGATAAGCCCGGGACAGACGGCCCCACCTGAACAGAAACAACCTGCATGACAGTTCTCCTGGTTGCCATGGTGCACAAGAGGAACTGGTCAATCACCTGACTGGCCTAGCCTATGGGGGAGGAGGGATGATGATGAGGTCATCTCTGTCGAGGTGAGACGTGATCACAGATTCTACAGCCGTACCAGAACTCTGCTCTGAGGCTGTAACGTTGAGTAGGGCGTGCTGACTACCAAAATGACTCAATACGGAATAGCACCATTTTCTTTTCTTTTTTTACGTGATCACACACTGGGTGTCAGAGCTGGCGTGTGTTCATTGGATGAGACCTTAACGACATAAGCATTTTGATTGGCTGACATGTCATATGAATACTGATCGGCTCAGGTATCATTTCTGAGCACTGATTGGCTGGTGTATCATTTACGAGCACTGATTGGCTGGTGCATCATTATTATTCACTGGATGACAGATCACACACATGCCCAGTGGATGTCACAGCTGGATGACATCACCTACGCAAGCATTCATTGGATTGGCTGATATATCAAACGTAAAACACTGATTGGCTGATTGGCCGGAGTCCTGATGCACCAACACCCTCCTCTCCATGTTCCCAACTGAGTGAAAGTAATAGTGCAGCAATCATCAAATCTGGCCCTCGAAGCTACTGATTGGCCAGTCTTCACACCTGACTCCCAGGTAAAGGGAGGGTGAACACACCTGACTGCCAGGTAAAGGGAGGGTGAACACACCTGACTCCCAGGTAAAGGGAGGGTGAACACACCTGACTCCCAGGTAAAGAGAGGGTGAACACACCTGAATCCCAGGTAAATGGAGGGTGAACACCCCTGACTCCCAGGTAAAGGGAGGGTGAACACACCTGACTCCCAGGTAAAGGGAGGGTGGTCACACCTGACTCCCAGGTAAAGGGAGGGTGAACACACCTGACTCCCAGGTAAAGGGAGGGTGAACACACCTGACTCCCAGGTAAAGGGAGGGTGAACACACCTGACTCCCAGGTAAAGGGAGGGTGAACACACCTGAATCCCAGGTAAAGGGAGGGTGGAAAACAAGCAGTCCTCGGACCTCGAGGGCTGTGATTTGATGATCCCTGCACAGCCCCCCCCCGCAGGGTAAGAAAGGAACTGCAGGGTCCTGCAGGCTCACAGCGCCCCCGCAGGGTGAAAGAGGAACCGCACATCCTTGGATTTCTCCAGCAATGACATCATCTCCATCCATTTACAATGAGGCAATTCATCGGGTACGCAAGGCATGCTGGGATGGCCGGCACCGCAAACGCAAGGACGGGGAACGTGGCGTGACAACCAATCAGATTACAGACCCAAACGTGTTCAGACAGGGACACAGGAACAGTGTCATTACTGGCAGGGCTTGGCATGAAAAGCAGGAACAGATAAAGGCCTGGTTCCCCACCTCTGAGTTCCGGTGCCGCGAGCAGTTCAACAATATCCCCAACGCTCACTCCATCACCAGCTCAGACCAGCAACTGGCTATAATGCACCAGTTCAGTCCTCATGACCTCAGACACAGTGCCACTAGAGGCGTCTAGATATGGGGGGGGGGAAAAAAACAAGCCTTTTTTCTTTCAGCAATTTTATTGCATTTACAGACTTATATATAATATAAACGTAAATCATACAGATAAGAGCATTTGATTCCACAGTCATAAAATATTATGTGTTGTTTTTTTTTTAAACCTCAAACAGAGCAGACAGTGTGGAGCTCCTCCTTTAGATGAGAGGATCAGAGCTGGGGTGGTTAGAGTGCTAGTTTTGTATTGGGGCCGGAGGGGGGGGGGGGGGGGGGGGGGAGCGGGGCTCGATGTTCGTGTGGGAGGCTTGTGGCAGGAAGTCTGCAAATGTCCCGCTCACTTTCGCTATGTCTACAACCGCCACCGCGGCCCCATCGATCGGCACGGAACACCAGGGGCTCCGCCCGTCTCCGCCTCCGCTGACCCAGAGCAGCTCTCCTGTCCCCTCAGTGATGGGCCGATGAGTCTTTCTGACATGAAAGTGGGCCGGCCTAGAACGTGCTGTCAATCACAGACTTGATCCGACGTACAGTGTTCTGCTACAGAGGGCGAGGCCTTCTGATTGGTTGGCACGAGTCAGTGATTGACAGCGCATCGTAATTCCCGCAGCACCGGGGTTCCTGGGGTCCGATCGGATCCACACACCCCCCCCCCCCCCCCCCGCACCCCAACGTCTGAATCACATCTTCAGAAGCACCGTTGACCAGATGTGGGTCAAACACGTCATTGTTTTGGATTCAAATACATTTCTGTGCTCGATTGAAGACCAGAAGGCGGGGTTTGCACTTTTTGAGAGTATCTCACAGGTTCGAATACACCAGGCAAGCTCAGTAAAGCGTACAGCAGTACTTGAATCCCAAAACGACGAGGTACCTGACCCGGGTGAGTTGTACACACGGGGGGAGGAGCTACAAACATCACAAAGCGGTCTGGCCCCTCTCAGCCCGTTCCCCATCCTCCTCCTCCGTATCCCAGGGCAACTGTATCCCGGGGAACGCCACCTCCCGCTCCAGCCACCCGGCGACTGCCAGCAGCCTCCTGTCCTGCAGGGCGGCGCCGATGAGCTGCAGGCCTATGGGGAGGCCCCGCCCGGAGAGCGCCGTGGGAACGGTTACTGCGGGGAGACCTGGGGGGGGAGGGAGAGATTTGAGTTTTGAGTGCGGGACCCAAATGAGAGAAAAAGAGAGCGGGAGAGATTATATGCACCTGCCATGTTGACGTATGGTGTATGTGTGTAGTGTGCAGTGTGCAGTGCGTAGTATATAGTGTGTAGTACGTACTTGCCATGTTGATGGGCTGGGTGTGTGTGCAGTGTGTAGTGTGTAGTGTGTAATATATAGTGTGTAGTACGTACTTGCCATGTTGACAGGCCGGGTGTATGTGTGCAGTGTGTAGTGTGTAGTATATAGTGTGTAGTACGCAGTGTGTAGTGTGTTGTATATAGTCTGTAGAATGCAGTGTGCAGTGTGTAGTACGCAGAGTGTAGTGTGCAGTGTGTTGTATATAGTCTGTAGAATGCAATGTGTAGTGTGCAGTGTGTAGTGCATAGTATGCAGTGTGCAGTGTGTAGTACGCAATGTGTAGTGTGCAGTACGCAGTGTGTAGTGTGTTGTATATAGTCTGTAGAACGCAGTGTGTAGTGTGTAGCACGCAGAGTGTAGTACGCGGTGTGTAGTGTGTAGTATGCAGTGTGTAGTCCATAGTACGCAGTGTGCAGTGTGTAGTACGCAGTGTGCAGTCCATAGTACGCAGTGTGCAGTGTGTAGTACGCAGTGTGTAGTGCGTACCTGCCATGTTGACAGACTGTGTGAACACGTCCTCCTGTGAGCTGCGGGTGCGGTTGTCCTCCTGGATGAAGTGGGCGTGTGTGGGGGCGTGGCCGAGCGTGGTGGGCGTGAGCAGCAGGTGCACACCTGAGCGGAACACCTGGGCGAAGTCGCGCGCGATCAGCCGACGCACCTGCTGCGCCTTCACAAAGTACCGCAGGTAGCTCCTGAGGGAGGAGCCAACGGTCAGCCTCGCTCTCGCACAACTCACCCACACACACACACACACACACACACACACACACACACACACACACACACACACAGGCTTGTACACACAAACGTACACACACGCTTGTACACACACACACACGCTTGTACACACACACACACACACACACACGCTTGTACACACACACACACACACGCTTGTACACACAAACGTACACACACGCACACGTACACACACGCTTGTACACACACATGTACACACACGCTTGTACACACACACACACACACGTACACACAAGCTTGTACACACACACACACACACGCACACGTACACACACGCTTGTACACACACACACACACACACACATGTACACACAGGCTTGTACACACACACACACGCACACGTACACACACGCATGCACGTACACATACACGTACATAAGCACACACACACGTACGGACGCACGCACACACGTACACATGCACGTACGTACGCACATGTACACACACACAGGCACACACACATGCATGTACACACACTCACACTCACATACACACACACACTCACACTCACACACATACATACATACACACGCACACACACACACGCGCACACACACGCACACACACACACACACACACACGCACACACACACACGGACACACACACACGGACACACACACACACACACGCACGCACACACGCTTGTACACACAAACGTACACACACGCACACGTACACACGCTTGTACACACAAACGTACACACACGCACACGTACACACACGCTTGTACACACACACACACACACACACATGTACACACAGGCTTGTACACACACACACACGCACACGTACACACACACACGCATGCACGTACACATACACGTACATAAGCACACACACACGTACGGACACACGTACACATGCACGTACGTACGCACATGTACCCACACACAGGCGCACACACACATGCATGTACACACACTCACGCACACATACACACACACTCACACTCACACACACACACACACACACTCACACACACGCACGCACACACGCGCACACACACACACACACACACACACACACGCTCACACGCTCACACGCTCACACGCTCACACGCTCACACGCACACACGCACACACGCACACACGCACACACGCACACACACTCACACGCACGCACACACACGTATGTACACACAAACACACGCACGCACGCAGGCACAGATCTCTGGGTGAATTGGCATCGCTCGGTTCGGAGGTGGCTGCTGGCGGCACACAGCGTGTGTGTCTCATTGAAACGCATCGCGGCGGGGAGCAGTTCCACCACAGCGGAGTCGCAGGAAGTCTCTGCTCTCACCGCTTCAGCAGGAAGTAGTTTCCGGACAGGATCCGCCCGCGCACCACCTCGTTAAAGCCCTCGAGGCGCGTGGCTGCGTACAACGCATCGGTCGAGCTGTCCACTGCACTACGGTGGCCTGGAGAGGCCAACACAACAGCAGCAACACCGAAAAGCAACAGGGAGAAAAATGTACAAGAACTTAACAGTACAATAGGTAATATATTTGTGTTAAAACATTGTTACAAGACCATTGTAAATCCCTTCCTAACTAACTATCTGTAAAATAATTAAAGCTCATTGGTTGAAAATTGGTTCTAATAGTGTGTGTGTGGGGGGGGGGGTTCAATGGCAGTGCGTTCAGAGAGAAGGGGGAGGGATTAACAGTGTTGGGGTTTGAGGGTGTTTGTTGCTGCTATTCCTTTCTTGTCTGTTAGAAGTCCGAAATGACCTATTGTACCTTTAACTAGAATACTACCAATAAGAACAATATTAACAGAAGACAATGACAGTAACAATGAGAAAAATAAGTTATATAACACAACAGTTTTCCTCAAATGCACCTTGAAGTAACAGAAATCCTTCAGAAAATCAAGGGACAAACAATCTAAGATGTACAGTAGCCTCAAGCACAAGCTTAAATACTAGTACAAAGAGAAATTACATCAGTCTGTCACTTTAACAACAGCCGCAAATATATTTGAGCAACAACCAAGTCTTTAACAAACTGCCTCTCACTATTTTCTTTTGCTGCAAATCTTCTCTGAAGTGGTTTCCCCCCAGGTTGTTAACCACAGGGCATTATGGGAATTATTAAATTAATATATGGAATTCAATTCCTAAACTGACCCCCCTAACCCTGGTCTCAAGCAACATTAAACCAGAATTGCCTCCAAGAAGTTTTGAATGTAAAAATGGTTGGTTTTAGCCAAAGTGGCTTACAGTGCATTTAACACAGTGAGCAAACATCCCTTGAGCTGCACTGCAAACCACAACAAAAATAAGTTGACCTCAGCAAGCATTTTAGTCTTCGAGTTAGACTTAAAATCTTAGCTGTATCACTTTATTTGCAAAGTAAGACAAATCAATATTACCAATGAGGTGAGACAGTTTGTGGTTGCTAGACTTGTGGAAAACGGGCAGTGAATTTGGCTTAAAATCCGACTTAAAGTTGAATCCCCTCCCAATACGCATCGTGGTTCTCACATCAAGCCCGTGTTGGAAGCAGACGTGTGGAATTTGACGGAAAAATGTGGCCGTTTGCAGAAATGTGGGTTAAAATCCTGTCCGTTACATAAGCGGAGAGTGGATTTTCCCAAGTAAAGAGGAAGCAGGGAAACCCTGTAGGCAGTGCAGACTGGAAAAGCTGAAAAAATGACATCTGGACCGCCCCTCCCTCCATGGGAAAGCTGGCAGACATAATCTCCCGGAAAGAAAAAAAAGAAGAATAATAGAAATAAAGAGGAAGAGGAAGTAGAGCCTGTAAATTAGCACAGGTGTGGCGATCCCTGCTGGGATGGGGAGGGGTTTGGGTGTGGATAACCCTGCTGGGATGGGGTGGGGGTTTTCGGTGTGGATAACCCTGCTGGGATGGGGTGAGGGTTTGGGTGTGGACAACCCTGCTGGGATGGGGTGGGGGTTTGGGTGTGGATAACTCTGCTGGGATGGGGTGGGGGTTTAGGGTGTGGCGATCTCTGCTGGGATGGGGTGGGAGTTTGGGTGTGGTTATTTTATCCACAGTATGAAAGGGTAAGATCTCCACATCAGGCATACCTGCGGCCCAGACAGTCCTGGTGAAGGAAGGACAAGGCAGGCCAGGTTATAAGCATACGAGACACTCGCCACCGCCGATCAGCATAATGAAGCTGTACTTCCCTCTCGGGTCTTCCAGCGCACTTATCCCTGCTTATGGGTCTGCACTGTGCTGTACGTCACTCTGGATAAGAGCGTCTGCCAAATGCCATTAATGTTTTGTAATGTAATGAGTCAAACCGTCTCACCCCTTTGTCAATATTTTTGCCTTAAAAAATATATCTATATCCATAAATAAGATATTGAGTCTACATACGAGACTACAGTGCTCGCGGAGATGGCTTCTGCAGTGCGCCTTAAACCGACTGAAACGAAATGAAACGAAACGAAAGGAAACGATGTTAATGGCGTGGGAAAGCGAGGAGGAGGAGGAGGAAGAGGGGGATGAGGAAGAGGAAGAGCAGGAGGAGGAAGATGAGGAGGAGGAAGAGGAGGAGGAGGAGGAGGTGGAAGAAGAGGAAGAGGAAGAGGAGGAAGAAGATGAAGAGGAAGAGGAGGAAGAGGAAGAGGAGGAGGAAGAGGAAGAGGAGGAGGAAGATGAGGAGGAGGAGGAGGGGAGGAGGAAGAGGGAGAGGAAGAGGAAGAGGAGGAAGAGGAAGAGGAAGAGGAAGAGGAGGAGAAGGAGGAAGAGGAAGAGGAAGAGGAGGAGGAGGAAGAGGAGGAGGAGGAGGAAGAGGAAGAGGAGGATGGCTGGTTACCGTACTGCAGCCCATCGAAGCGCGCCATGTTGGACGCCACCTCCGCGCAGCACAGCACGTGGTAGCACACGATGGAGTACTGCGTGTGTGGCAGGGACACGGTCTCCACCCGCGCCCCCGCCCGCTCCAACATGTCGGCCACGCGCCCCCACTGGGCCAGCGTCTCGCGGGACAGCCCCGGGGCGTGGTACTCCTGCCGGGAACACAAAAAAACAAAAAAAACAAAAACCGTCACACAAGGAAGGCTGTGTCACAACAAATTCTATCCCCCTTACAAAGCTTATCCCCTCCGGGATCACGTTTCCGGTTCCGTCTCTGCAATGACGTCAACCATATTTGTTTACTGCTGCGTGTAATTGGCTCTGCATCGGCAAGCTAGCGATGCTTTTGTGAATATGTAGTGCTTCATATGTAATATCCTGATTATTTATATACATTGAGCCACAACATAGGCTACATCAAGCTAGCTAGATAGAAATATCCCTCGCTAGCTAGGAATAAAAATCAGCTATGGCTCATCTTCCTAGTTAGCAAGCGATCTATCTGTCTGTCTCGCTAGCTAGATATTTCTTATTTTGCTAGCTATGTATGGAGCTAACTTAAATATATCTACCTATGCCATACTTATCTACTTCTCTCAATATATTTATTGCCAAATGGTTTGCTGTCCGTTTCACTAACTAGCTAGCGGTACTGATATTAGTCCACCGAGAGATGAGCACTAGCTATCTCTATCGCTATCTTAAACGGGAGGGAAATTGGCAATTTATATGTTTAGCTAACTTACATATACCGGACTAAATAAATGCTTATTCACAGAGTAATGACTAAGCGTATGCCGTTCACAAAAAGACGCGCTAGCCAGTTGACGCTACCGTCCGCATCGGGATAGATCGCATCATAGCAACCAACAGATAAAGCTTGGCAACCACGCTGTCGACTTGACGCTAACTCATGACGCTAACTTACGCATTAACCGGAAACGTGACCGCGGAGGAGATACGTTTTGTAAGGGGGATAGAATTTGTCGCGATAGCTGCAACCCAAGGAGACGGGCCGTCGCTCCCGCAGAACAACGACGCTTCGTTTCGATTGAGTCACAGCGCGTATTCAGTGTCTATAGGGAAGGGGTGCCGTTTAAACACCGGCATCTGAATTATGCACAGAAGCTTTATTCACAGAATCAGTCTCTCTCTCTCTCTTGATTTATTTGCGAGCCACTTTGCATTTTCCAGCAAGACACGGATTACTGCCATTTCCCCCAAACCGTGGCTCTGGAAAAGCACACCGCATGTTGGTTTTTGACCAGTACTTGAACTGATTGATGAGACAACTCATCTCTGGTTTCTTGGGTCAAGATTTTGTTGTTGATTTTAGAGTGAAAATTGAAACCATGCTGGTTGGGTCTGGATTGGCTATATCACTGCTGCTGTCCCAGGTGTGTGAGGGGGTCAGCTGTACCCGTCCCAGGTGTGTGAGGGGGTCAGCTGTACCTGTCCCAGGTGTGTGAGGGAGAGGAGACCTCCTCACCTTCGGTATCCCCACGTGCAGCCTGCTGACATCGATGTCCTCCAGCAGGTCAGAGTGCTCCACGGGGGGGCAGACTGTGGTGGAGTCCAGCACATCTCTGCCCTGCAGCACCCCTGGGGGAGGGGGTCAAATTCACCAATGTTTTTCATTCAAATACTTTCAAATTCTAGGATTGGTCTGTGGCATCAGTCACAAACGTGATTCATTGATGCCTTTGTTCTTCATGTTCTGCAGTGCCAAAGATCTGAATGAACTAAAGTGTGAATTAGCCATGAAATTACACTTGCCTGTGTCGGGCAGTTTTACTTGTGAAAGACTTATGCTTAAGTTTCACAGAAACGGATTATGTTTAGCCCCAGACTAAATTCAATTGAATGGAATCCATACAAAACTCAATTCGGCCCAGGAAAAAGCTTTATCTGTGTGTGTGAGACTGGCCCCTGGTCTTACTGGCCCCAAGAACACAGGCAAGAATTATCTCCAAATCGGGTTTGATAATCATCTTCCGATCAGTTTTTGACGGTTTGCAGTCAGTCAAACTGACACTGGCAGTTTCGGCTGTCTGCGGAGAGGAAACAGGAGGCTTTTTGAGTCAGGCTCTGCTGAATCCCCACCCAACATCCTCCTGGGGGGATTTCCCGACACAAACACACCCTGAGCCAACACAGGATGACACAGATACCTAGTGACACAGAGCCAACACAGACAACAGAAAAACAGATTTAAAAAAAAACAAAAAAAAACAAAACAATCATTTGTTATTTGGCTGATGCTTTTATCCAAAGCGACTTAGCCAAAAGAGAGACACAGTCAACACTAACACAGAGGCAGAGAGACACAGTCCACACTAACACAGAGACAGACAGCCCACACTAACACAGAGACAGAGAGACACAGTCCACACTAACACAGAGACAGACAGCCCACACTGACACAGAGGCAGAGAGACACAGTCCACACTGACACAGAGGCAGAGAGACACAGTCCACACTAACACAGAGACAGACAGTCCACACTAACACAGAGGCAGAGAGACAGAGAGACAGCCCACACTAAGACAGCAGCACGGTCCACACTAACACAGAGACATAGTCCACACTAAGACAGCAGCACGGTCCACACTAACACACTAACACAGAAACAAAGCCCTGGTTGACTTAAAAGCGCACAGGTCAGATGTCTCTCCCTCGTACCCAGAGCAGTGGCCACGTCCTGCGCACTCCTGGCCATGACACCGGGGACGTCCATGGAGTTGACCAATGGGATGAGTCCGTGGCGCGACAGCAAGCCATAGGTCGGCTTCAGGCTTACCAGGCCACAGAGTGCTGCCGGGTTCCGGGTGGATCCGCCCGTATCGGACCCCAAGGCCCTGCACAACCAGAACCAGAACCAGAACCACAGAGAGCGGTGAGACCAGGCCGGACTCGTTTCAGAGAAGGCGTCATCGTTTAAAACGTTCACCGTTTACAAAACACAGTGTTGTTTCAGAGAAGGCGTCGTCGTTTAAAACGTTCCACCGTTTATAAAATACAGTGTTGTTTCAGAGAAGGCGTCATCGTTTAAAACGTTCCACCGTTTATAAAACACAGTGTTGTTTCAGAGAAGGCATCGTCGTTTAAAACGTTCCACCGTTTATAAAATACAGTGTTGTTTCAGAGAAGGCATCGTCGTTTAAAACGTTCACCGTTTATAAAATACAGTGTTGTTTCAGAGGAGGCATCGTCGTTTAAAACGTTCACCGTTTATAAAATACAGTGTTGTTTCAGAGGAGGCATCATCGTTTAAAACGTTCACCGTTCATGAAATACAGGCCAAACGGACCGTGCCGAGTGGTGCAAGTGACGTGCGGTTTCAGAGAGCTCATAAAACTGCCTGTATCGCATTAAACCTTTCGGTTCCAAGAGTGCCAGACGCCACGCAAGGGTAACTACAGTAAAAACCCAACAATGCCATATGGCACTATGGACCTTTTCAACCAATCAAAATGACTGCTGCACTATGGTTTTGAGCCCCTATTAAAACCCGACTACATTTTCTCAACCAAAACCCCGCGGAATTTGGGTGGAGCCACTTCACATTGCGCAAGGGACTGAAAGGGTTAACTGTTGTTGTTTGACACAATGATGATCTTTTGAGATTTCTGATATTCTGTTTCAGTTGACAGTAATTTTAAATGTTTTGATGGAACTTTTTTCTTTGGATTTGGTTATTTGGTATTTGTTGGTTTCTACTGTGATGAAATACGTTTGTAAAAGAGCGGTCGTGTCCCTCAAAGTGTCCTTCCCCTGTCATCGAACGAATGAACAAACGAACAAACGAATTAACCCAGATGTGGGTCACGGTACTGTCTCACAGACGGTAACGCAGCACAGACATGGGTCAACGGTACCGTAGCACGTTAGCACGTTACGGGTCGACGGTACCGTAGCACGTTAGCACGTTAGCACGTTTTGGGCGACTCACAGGAAGCTGCTCAGGGACGCCACCGCCGCTGCGCTGCCCCCGGAGCTCCCCCCGGTGATCACCCAATCAGAATCCGGCTCCGCCCCGCTCCCGTCCCGGTACGGAGCGGCGTAGCTCCAGGGGTTCCGGACCGGCCCGAAGGCCCCGTCGGTGCTGCCCGACCTGGAGAGGCAAAGGACAGCACGTGACCGAGGAGACGACCCCCCGACCCCCACTGTCATAGAAGAGGCTTAAACACACACCACACACACGCACAGACCATTAAACACACACACGCAGACACAGACACGCACCCTCTCACACAGACACACGAGCACACACCCACATACTTATACACCCACACAAATACATACACACACACACACACACATGCATACATACACACACAAACACAGATTACACCGGCTTCTACACACACACACACACACACATGCACCCACACACATACACATACAGATACACATATACTGCATGTTCTAAGTTGTTTAACAAATCTAGAGACAAAATACCAGGAAATAAAATCTGAAATTCGGATCTGTCATCTCATGTACATATTTTGACCTCAAAGTCTTCAGTGTATAGCAAATACAAAGGAATCAACCTTACTGTTACAATACTTTCTGTACACACCGAAGCCTCTCTGAAAAGACACAAACTCCATCCATCCATCCATCATCTTAACCCGCTTATCCTGAACAGGGTCGCAGGGGGGCTGGAGCCTATCCCAGCATACATTGGGCAAAAGGCAGGAATACACCCTGGACAGGTCGCCAGTCCATCGCAGGGCACACACACCATTCACTCACACTGATACCTACAGGCAATTTAGACTCTCCAATCAGCCTAACCTGCATACCCAGAGGAAACCCACGCGAACACGGGGAGAACATGCAAACTCCACACAGAGAGGCCGACCGGGATTCGAACCCAGGACCTCCTTGCTGTGAGGCGGGAGTGCTACCCACTGCACCATCCGTGCCGCCCAGACACAAACTCACTGGGGAAATAAGGATGATATGGTCGATACCGCTTCCACATTACACAGAAATATCAAACCGATATGCATTATTCTGGGGAGACCTACCCCATGGCAAACTCATCCAGGTTAGTTTTCCCCAGAAGGACAGCGCCTTGGTCCAGCAGTTTCTGCACCACGGTGGCACTGAAAGGAGGTCTGTATCCTGAAAATCAGGAGAGTTGACAACAAAGCGGTTTACAGTCAGGAATAATACACTAAAAGCACTCTTTTTAGTCAACGCGAGTTTCCCCCTCATCAATGTAAAGCTTGTTGACTATATGAATGCAAGGAATTATGTTAAAGGTACAAAAGGTAAGATTTTGTGTTAAAACATTGTTACCATTGTAAATCCCTTCCTAGCATTGAAAAAGGCTCACTGACATGTGGACTCACCCTCCGCCTGTGTTTATTGTCCTTAAACACTCAACGTCCGCCCGTTCACAGAGAAGGGGTGGGATAAACAGTTTTGTGGTTTGAGGGTGTTTGTTTCTGCAATTCCTCTCTTGACCGTTAGAAATGACCTATTGTACCTTTAAAGGAATTATGCTTAATCTAGTTATCTACCGTCCTCCAGGGCCCCTGGGAAACTTCCTTGATGAGCTAGACACCCTTCTCAGCTCCTTCCCTGAGGATGGCACCCCACTGATTCTCCTTGGAGACTTCAACATCCACCTAGAAGCCTCCCAGTCTGCTGCCTTCCTACCGCTAATCCACTCCTTCGGCCTCTCCCTGCAACACTCTCCTCCAACCCACAAGGCGGGCAATGTCCTAGACCTTGTCTTTGTAAGGAACTGCTCATGCTCCAATTTCACGGTTACCCCTCTGCATACATCTGATCACCACTTCATCTCATTCTCCCTCCCTCTTCCTCCCCATCCTCCTCCCCCTCCTCCCTCCCACACTTCCTCAGCCCGCCGTAACCTCCGCTCCCTCTCACCCTCTTCCTTTGCCAGCACCGTCACCGCCTCACTCCCCCCTCTCGAATCCTTCTCCAAACTCCCCGCTGACTCTGCATCTGCCACCCTCCTTTCATCTCTCTCCTCCGCCTTTGACTCTCTCTGTCCCCCTGTCTCAAAGCCACCTCGCACATCCCCTCCCAGTCCTTGGATATCTGACACCCTCCGTACCTCCAGGGCCAGCCTCCGCGCAGCGGAGAGGAAGTGGGGGAAATCCAGAGACGCTTCCGACCTCATGACTTACCAGTCTCTCCTGGCGGCATTCTCTTCCGATGTCACTGCCGCCAAAGCAAAATACTATCAAACGCAAATTCAGAACTCTGCTTCTAACCCCCGGAAACTTTTCTCCATTTTCTCCTCTCTCCTCAACGCACCGCCTCCTCCTCCTCAGTCCTCCTTCGCTGCTGATGACTTTGCTGATTTCTTCGATGAGAAGGTCGCAGTCATCCGCAGATCCTTTACAACCGCCGCCCCCCTCACTGTGCCCTTCCCCCCCTCTAGGCCCATCCCTTCCTTTTCCACTTTCTCCCCCCTTACAGACTCTGATGTTTCTCAACTCCTGCTCTGCCACCGCCCTACAACCTGTGCCCTTGACCCTATCCCCTCTTCTCTTCTCCAAACTATCACACCTGACATTCTCCCATTTGTCACCTCCCTTGTCAACTCCTCCCTGTCTTCCGGCTGTTTTCCGGCATCCTCCAAGAGGGCCCACATCACTCCGCTGCTAAAAAAGCCTACCCTGGATCCCTCCATCATCCAGAACTACCGCCCGGTATCTCTTCTTCCTTTCCTTTCTAAAACTATAGAACGAGCCGCTTCTACTCAACTTTCTTCCTTCTTTTCTAACAACAACCTGCTAGACCCCCATCAGTCTGGCTTCAGATCGGGCCACTCGACAGAGACTGCGCTCCTCTCCGTCAGTGAGTCACTTCATGCCGCACGAGCAGCCTCCCTCTCCTCTGTCCTCATTCTTCTAGATCTCTCTGCTGCCTTCGACACTGTGGATCACTCCATCCTCCTGTCTGCCCTGTCAGCAACGGGCATCTGTGGCACAGCCCTGGACTGGATTGAGTCCTACCTCTCTGGTCGCTCCTTCCAGGTTGCCTGGGCTGGTTCGGTATCGACACCTCGGCCCCTCGCCACAGGAGTTCCCCAGGGCTCAGTCCTTGGCCCGCTTCTTTTTTCTCTCTACACTCGCTCCCTTGGCCCTGTGATCACTGCACATGGGCTATCCTACCACTGCTATGCGGACGATACCCAACTCTTCGTCTCGTTCCCGCCGTCTGATACGCAGGTTTCAGCCCGTATCTCTGCTTGCCTGAGGGACATCCAGAGCTGGATGGACAACCACCATCTAAAGCTCAACCCAGGTAAAACTGAAATGATATTCATCCCTGCTAATACCTCTCCCCATCTGGATCTCTCCATTTCCCTCGGGGATACCACACTCACGCCGTCACCCAGTGCAAGGAACCTCGGCGTGGTGATGGACAGCAGACTGTCCCTTTCCGAGAACATTGCGGCGGTGACCCGGTCTTGCAGGTTCTTCCTATACAACATACGGAGAATCCGCCCCTTTCTCACCCCCTACTCGACCCAGCTCCTGGTCCAAGCGATGGTTCTGTCCCGCCTGGACTACTGCAATTCCCTCTTGGCTGGCCTCCCAGCGTCTGCCATCAGACCCCTCCAACTCATCCAGAATGCAGCAGCTCGTCTGGTCTTCAACCTTCCCAAATACTCACACGTCACCCCCCTGCTTACTTCCCTCCACTGGCTGCCTGTCATGGCTCGCATCAAATTCAAAACATTGGTGCTAGCCTTCCAAGCAGTTAAAGGGTCTTCCCCAGCTTATCTGCAAAAAATCATCAGACCCTACACCCCTGCCAGACCTCTTCGTTCAGCCTCCACAGGCCGCTTGGCACCTCCCCCTCTCAGAACCTCCACCTCACGCTCACGACTACTGTCTGTTCTGGCTCCACGGTGGTGGAACGAACTCCCCGTTGAGGTCAGAACTATAGAATCCCTCCCCACCTTCAAGCGCAAGCTGAAGACACACCTCTTCAAACAGCACCTCTCCCCATCCCTCCCTACCTCCCTGTGAACCTTAATTGTTGTCTCTGTGACTTGTGTATCAGTATTTTAGTTGGCTAGGTAAGCAGTGTTTGGATAGTTAACTTTGGTGACTTTTGCTCTGTTTGTTTGTTTGTTCAAAAAAAAAAAAAAAATGGCCCTTGTCCTTATCTTTCTTGTACAGGTAGCAGTTGAAATTGTACTTACCTCTAGGGTCTTTCAGCGAACTTATCCCTGGTTATGGGTATGCACTTTGTTGTACGTCGCTCTGGATAAGAGCGTCTGCCAAATGCCAATAATGTAATGTAATGTAATGTTAATCTCTCTGGTCTCTATTGGTAGCACTGGCAGAAGGCTACCTTTCAGCATGTTGGAGGCGCAGGTTGTCTCGATGTTTTCCGTGCAGAAGTTGTCCTTCACAGCGAAGGGGATTCCATCCAGGGGTCCTTTAGGGGCGCCTACAGCATCAGATCAGATCAGACCAGCAGTCAAAACGCAGGTCAAAGGTCAAAGAAAGAACTGCTGTCTGTGTCCATAATAACTCTGTTATAATACTGTGTTTCAAAAGCGACTTACAGTTGATTAGACTAAACAGGGGACAATCCAAAGTCTACAGTTCCCAGGTATATGAAGTTATGAGAAATGTTTTCCCTTTGCAACGGCTTTAGACACACGGCCCTCCATGGCACTGGGTTTGAGACCGTCGTTGTGCACTCTTACCTCTGCGGAAGCGTTCATCGGCCGCCGCGGCCTGCCGTGCCGCCAGCTCCTCCGTCACCGTGATGTAGGCGTTGAGGTGTTTCGTTTTCTTGATGCGATCCAGACATTTTTGACACAGCTCGGAGGGCGAGATTCGACCCTGTCGAAAGGCTCGGGAGACCTATGTGGCCGCAAATAAATTTACAGAAGTCAGGCGTTTTATTTAATGAAAAAAAAAAAAAAAACACTTTCATGCTCATATTTTTCATCGTCATGATAACAAGCCCGTACTCATAAGCTGTGGGTAAATATGAGTACTGCATTGTGGGATGTCATTTCACATGAACTGACCGTCAAAGATAGCCCATTTGCAAGACTGTCTCTGAATTTCATGAGGGAAACACAACCTGGACTCGCACACAGATACAACACGGAGTCACGGACACCTAACGACACAGAGCAGGCGACAACACAACCGGCTAACACAACTCTGGCTAATACAGAAAACCAGGTCAGCATAGCTGACGCACAGGTGTTATCTGATTTTTAAAAGGCCACATCCTTTCATGCTGATATTTTTCATCATAATGATACTAATTGGTGCCCGTAAGCGGTGGGTACATATCGGGTGTCATTTCCTGATATAATTCACAATCAAACATATTTCCAAGACACCATTAGAATATTTAGCACCTACAGAGGCGGAACAGAAAGTTCACTCAAGCATACGAATTTTATAACAGGAGCAACACGTACAGCCGTTTGAATTCCACTAAACTGGGCAACACCGATGAACAATTCAATATTAGCCTATCACATGTGTTAGGTCATGTAAATAACAAACTACCTGTGCAAATTTGCCTTACGCAGCTAATACAGTGTAAAAACGTCACACAAACACATTGCAATTAGTAAATGTCAGCACGAATGTCGATTTCATTACACGAACGGTGGTTGACTGGCTAACTGCTTAGGGTGGTTAGTTTCTCAAGCTATAAATTGGCGACAAAACAGATGTGCAGCCAAGTTAGCTAACTGTAAGCTAGGCAGCTAGGGAACCAAAATAGCATGAATGAGCCAGGTGAATTTCGAATTCAGTAAGAATTTTGACGAGGAGACTTACTTCTCGTATGGTGAGACGCAACATGTCTGCAATCATTTAGTACTCACTGAATACTTCTTTTATTAATTTATACACAACCTTCAGCTTGTGCTTCTACTGGAGGCTGCCATATTACTTTCATTTTATGGCATCTCAACCTTGCGCGCTGTGATTGGTTGAGGGCTGAACATACCACTTTTTTATTTGTAGAGTAAAGAGGTCAGTATTTCGACCTAGCTAACAAAAATATTGGGCATGACAGTCAACGTAAGAACTTGCGATTTGTTTTAAGCAAGGTTAGCCACGTTTATATCAAATAGTGTATCGGTACGTTTCATAGCGATTGGCTGTTATGCTGTGCAGGTGGCTGAATAAGAAACGTTACCCGTAGCATTATCGTAAACATAGAAAGCTAACTTATTCGCTGCAAACTGCAAATTGTGTCTCGAGGAAGAGACTAAATTAAGCTGGCTAACTAGGCTGCAAGGTAACCAGACATCAGTGTAGCTAGAAATGAAGCAACCAAATGTGTTGCATTGAGCGAGCGTGAAGTGAATGGAATTGTTGCGACTGTAAGTGTACATGCTTTTTTTGTGTCAGTTTTGAAAGCTACACTGAAAAGTAACATACAGAAGGTAACTTGGCAAAGCTTGCTAGCTGGCTGCAACTTACCCGTATCAACGTGCATTTCGATTGATATATTTGGTTGCAGCCCGGGTACAAATAACGTTATAATGATAACGTTGCATAGGATCAGGATAGTGGCTTGTAGTCGGTGGTTGTGTACATCTCACAGTAAACCGCTGGGACTTAATATATCGGTTTCTGGAGAGACGGGGCACGGTAGCGTCTCTTTCAGAAAGCTGAGCACCTCCGCAAACCGCCGCACAATCATGCCTGCCTGGGTTATCGATAAGTACGGAGGCAACGAAGTACTTAGATTCACAAAAAATGCAAGTTTCCCCATTATCCACTACCCGAACGAGGTCATAGTCAAAGTCCATGCTGCAGGTCTCAACCCAATTGACATCAGCATGAGAGGTAAGTGACATTTATACAGTGACCATTTGTTATGTAAACTCAACCCACTGGAACACGAGTTAAAAGAATAGGACAAGTGTTAAAGAGCGGTTCCGAAAGTATAGCGAAATGACATCCCCAAAACATCTTGTTTGTCCGGTTCGCAAACATAAAGGGTAGTGTCATTATGATATAATTCCCCATTATGTACCGTACACTGAGCTCCCATTGTCATGCTCTTCCGTTCCGCATTTTACTGTCGGAAATGTACATCGTTCTGCCCACAGTAATTTGATCGTGCGCTGCATTATAGAGATGGAGATTGAATAGAGATGGACCAGTGTGATAAAACGGTTCACTAACTGGAAGTGAGTTAGGGCTTGGCGCTTGCACTGCGAGAGTTCTTAAGTATCCTCAAATAATGAGTGCCTACAAGTCATGTACCTACACAAAAACTTGACGACATTGGATACAGACGGTTCAGTTTAAGTTGGTGGCCCATCTGTGGTTGTCAATGTATGAAAGCAAACTGTATATCAGACAGATATGTCTCATGGTGAGGGAGGAAGATAACTTGTATGCCTGTGTCTGCTAGTGAGGTTTTGTCTTGCCCTGGGATATTGTATTGCCGTAATTACAGATTGACCAGGGGTGGTGTGATTTCCCTCTTATCAGTATTTTTTGTGGGTGAGTGGGAGGGAGGGAGGGAGGCTTACACCAGGAGCCAAGCAATAATAGCCAATAACATAGTGCCTTACTCTAGGAGCCAAGCAACAATAGCCAATAACAATAGCAATAAATTAGGGATGTCCACGACCGTGGTGGCAAATGCAGCCACACATTTTCAGGCTTCAGGCTTCAGGGGCTATAGAATAGACCAAACTGTGCCAGTGCCAGTGAATAATCAGCTGAAAGATTAGAAAAAAAAGAAGAAAAAAATTCCCAATGTAACAAAAAGTAGGCCAAATTACAACCAGACACCCATTATTTGCCTAATAACATTGTGGCTTGGTCTAGCATTTTGAACCAACTTTATTCATTGCTGAATTCTGACTGAAACAATGACAGTACATGTATGGCCTGTAGCGTAGCGGTTAAGGTAAATGACTGGGACACACAAGGTCGGTGGTTCGATCACCGTTGTAGCCACAATAAGATCCGCACAGCCGTTGGGCCCTCGAGCAAGACCCGTATCCCTGCATTGCTCCAGGGGAGGATTGTCTCCTGCTTAGTCTAATCAACTGTACATCGCTCTGGATAAGAGCGTCTTCCAAATGGCATTTATGTAATGTACTGTACATAAGCTATAAGTGCGACGAGACATATGATCTGATTGGCTCTGTTCTCGTCTCCATGGTGACCGGGTATGGTTTCTCTCCCCCCCCCCATTTTATTTTTTTCTGTTCAGGCGGGTATGGAGCCGCCACTCTGGCAATGAGGCGTGACCCCCTGAACATCAATCAAGCCGGAAACGAGTTCCCGTTGATCCTCGGCCGCGACGTGTCCGGGGTGATCATGGAGTGCGGCCTGGACGTGATCTACTTCAAGCCAGGAGACGAGGTGGAGAATACGGGCCCTTCCCTCTAGGGTCTTTCAGCGAACTTATCCCTGGTTATGGGTATGCACTTTGTTGTACGTCGCTCTGGATAAGAGCGTCTGCCAAATGCCAATAATGTAATTTAATGTAACGGGCCGAGAGCCTGGTCCCTCGCCCCGCGTCACTGTGCGCGGGAAAACCGCGGGAGTGAAGTTTTCGGGAACGATTTTACCCCCGACAGAGCAGCCATCATCAAATCTGGACCTCAAATCCAAATCTGGCCCTGGTTTTCTTTTCTCCCAGGTAATTGGCTCAACAATTAGTTCTGCCGATTGGCCAGCCTGTCTTCACACCTGACTCCCGGGTAAAGGGAAGATGGAAGACCGGCAGTCCTCGGACGCCGAGGGCTGTGATTTGATGATCCCTGCTCGAGAGACTCTGCGGGAGGTTAACGGACGGCCCTTGTATGGGCATGAGGTTGGCTTGAGTGCGTCTCGTCCAATAAGAGAGAGAGAGAGAGTTACTCGTCTGTGACGTCTGATTCATCCTCAAAATGGCCGCCTTGGGTGTCTCGGTGGCGCAGCCTGCAGAGCACTGACCGCATGCTCATTGTGAGCCGCGACGTCAACGGTTCGAATCCGACCGTCTGACAATTTGTCGCATGTCTTTCCCTCTCTCTCGCCCCTATTCTTCCAGTCTCTATATACTGTCCAATAAAGCTGAAAAAGGCCTAAAAAATATCTTTAAAAAAATAATAAAATGGCCGCCACACTGGCGGTAGTGAGCTACATGCCCCGATCAGGACCAGGAAGTGAACTTCAGAAATTAAGGCTGGTTTTGGCTGCGTGGGTGCAGATGTGTGGGGGGGGGAGGGGAAAGGAGAGCAGGGGGAGATCTAGGGGAGCTCTGGGTGGAGGACAGTCAAACCCTCCTTACCTCATGACAGCCGCTGAAAGGCTCTTTGTTCCTTCTCTATTCTCAGTGCATTGTTCGCTACGCGTGACTCTGAGCGAGAAGTAGGGCGTTGCGTAACGTTACATAATCCCGCTTCTGTCAGGGGGATGAAGCGGGCGAGTCTGCGCGGTCATTCCTCCCACGCGGAAAAATCCATCCGCTCCTTCCTCATCCCATAACAGCCCATGAACCGCTGTGACTGCAGGTTTAACTCCAGTCCTGGAGGGTCTCGGTGTCTGCAGGTTTAACTCCATTCCTGGAGGGGGCGCTGTGTCTGCAGGTTTAACTCCAGTCCTGGAGGGGGCGCAGTGTCTGCAGATTTAACTCCAGTCCTGGAGGGTCTCGGTGTCTGCAGGTTTAACTCCAGTCCTGGAGGGGGCGCTGTGTCTGCAGGTTTAACTCCAGTCCTGGAGGGTCTCGGTGTCTGCAGGTTTAACTCCAGTCCTGGAGGGTCTCGGTGTCTGCAGGTTTATCTCCAGTCCTGGAGGGCCACTGTGTCTGCAGGTTTAACTCAGTAGTCAGGGACTTAAGTAATGTCACTGATTGTTCAAAGCCTACTTTTACTGTTGATTAAAAGTAAACCACAGAAACTGCAGACCCCCCCCCGTGGCATTGCCTTTCACTAACGGTATTTAATTAGGATTAATTAGGATTAATTTGGACTTGTTCCCACAGTTGAACAGAGCTACTGTTCCTCAACTTTTGTCAAAAGTAGATTTTGTTTTGCAGCTAATTAAGCATCTGTCTCTCCCTCTCTGACTTTCCCTCTCTCTCTCTCTCTCCCTCTCCCTCTCTCCATCCCTCCCTCTCCCTCTCTCTCAGGTGTGGGCAGCCATTCCTCCGTGGAAGCGGGGCAGTCTGGCGGAGTTTGTGGTGTTGAGCGGGAACGAGGTATGAGCAAGCATTTCCCTCGCACACTGCACACACTGCACTGACCTTCCATTAGCTGCAAACAGCTTTAAATGAACCCTACATTCGCTGACAGAGCCACTGAGAGTCACTGTATTCAACCTTACATTCGCTGACAGAGGGCTCCTGAGTGTCACTGTGTTCAAGTAACAAAATCCGCTCGATACCTTGATAAATTGTCATTGTACCCTTGCGCAAACTTCTTAATGCTAACTGATGTGGTGAAGGGGCTAGCGCGACACAGGATATAATGAAATTGCTGACTGGTTTTCTCGCCAACTATAGGTAGAAATACCTATGTTCGGTTGTTGTTGTGACTAGTTGGCATAGTTGCAGGTGCTTTTGTTTTTAATTGGAGGTGGGACATGTGTGTGTCTGTCTGTGTGTGTGTGTGTTTGTGAGACAACCTACCCCCCCGGTCTGAGGGGTTATCTGTTCCCCCCCGCCCCCCCAGGTGTCCCACAAGCCCAAATCGCTGAGTCACTCTGAAGCTGCGGCCATCCCCTATGTGGCCTCCACAGCCTGGTCGGTCCTGGTCAACACGGGCGGCATAACCAAGGACAACTGTGCCCGGAAACGGTACCCCCCCCCCCTCCCTGACACAGGTCCAGGGGGATCCAGTCTCACCCTGAACGGGGCTGGTGTGGGTCCACGTTTTTGTTCCGGCCCCAGCTCTGCTCCTGATTCTACTCATCAAAGTTGCGCTTGAAGGCCGTGATTATTAGTCGCGCTTCGTCGAATCTGGTTGTTGCTGTCAGCGCTGGGGGCCCCGGACAAAGACCTTCTCCCCCGCCGGCCCCGTTCCGGGGCGCGGTTGGGCACCCCTGTTCCGGAAGCTTCTGTGTCCGGTCTGTCTGGAAAAAGCCTTCTGACATCGGCGCTTCGTAACGCGTCTCCGCGGACGGACCGGGGCTCTCGGAAAGTTCCGGAATATCCTCCCGCGGTGTCACTGCGCGCCCCAGGGGGCTTAAGTTATGACATCATTAGTCTCCCCAGTGGGAGGGGGAGGGGGTGCTTGTCACTGTTAGTACTTGGGGAGATTCATGCTGACTGACAGAGCCGACACCAAGAACCCTCTGGTCACACTCTCTGGGTCAGATTCTCCTACAGGCGGGAGAGAGAGGGAGGGAGAGAGGGAGGGAGAGAGAGGGAGAGAGGGAGAGAGGGAGAGGGAGAGGGAGAGGGAGAGGGAGAGGAGAAATTAGAACATAGAAATTAGATGGAAGTTAATGTCCCCATTTGCTGTCACTTAGTTGTTTTTAGTTGAGTTTACTCACCAGATATGATCTGTGGTTTATGTAGGGAGCTGCACGTCACAAGCCAAATGCCAAATGCAAATGGGGTTTATGGTTTTTTTTTTTTTCCGTGAGCCTTTTCGTCTTGCCAACCACAGGGTTCTCAGCAGCAGAAGCCCTGCGGTTGTTGCAGGACGAGGTAAAAACCAAGGATATGTGTGAAATAAACAACACTGGCGTCAGATGCAAATATGGGACATTATGAACCACCCAGCGTGCATCATGCAGTCAATTAGCTGCTAATTTGCTTGTTAAGCAAGCACAACAAACAGGACCTGGTCGGAACAAACAGGAACAGGTCAGAGGTCAAATTCCTGCCCATGGGCCATCAATAATTGACAGGTCTGCTCTGTGCTTCGAGCGCTGAGTTCGCTCAATTTTGTGGTTTCCTTTTGTTAGGGTGTGTGCGTGCGTTCCGTTTTCTCCAGTTGAGTGTCACCTCTATACGGTGTGACCACAGCGACTGTCACCTCATACGGTACGATCACGTTATTCCACGCTTTTGAACAGTGTACCTGACCAGGCTTGATACAGTGCTGGGTACAATTTAGCTTTTAGGCAAACTAAGCAGTCGGTACACTTTAGCGGTAGGAAAAGGGAAGTGTTGTGTTGTTTTTCATTTATTTTGTTTTGTTTTGTTTTGTAGTGCTGGGGCGGCCTGTAGCGTAGTGGTTAAGGTAAATGATTGGGACACGCAAGGTTGGTGGTTCTAATCCCCGGTGTAGCCACAATAAGATCCACACAGCCATTGGGCCCTTGAGCAAGGCCCTTAACCCTGCATTGCTCCAGGGGAGGATTGTCTCCTGCTTAGTCTAATCAACTGTACATCACTCTGGATAAGAGCGTCTGCCAAATGCCATTAATGTCTGTGTGACTTCTTCCCCATCGTCTCTCATTTCGATCCAAATTCCCAATGCTTTTCTGGTGTACAGAAAATACATTGAAACCTTAATACAGATTAATAATCCCCCTCTTGTATCTCTCTCTCTTTCTCTCTGCCTCTCCTCTCTCTCTCACCCCATCCCCTCTCTCTTTTTCTCGCTCCATCCATTCTCTCCCTCTCTTCCCCTCTCTCTTGTCAGCATGCTGA
>NC_083760.1:89891350-89906350 GCF_963514075.1 Conger conger | reverse complement strand
TCCCTCTCTCCATCCCTCCCTCCCTCCCGCTTTCTCTCTCTCCCTCTCTTTCCCTCCCTCACTCTCTCTCTCCCCCTCTCTCCATCCCTCTCTCTGAGCCTCAAAATGACGTAGTGTAATTTTTAAATACATTTAAAAACATGTTTATGTAAATACAGGTTTGTTCTACGGTAATGGTAAAACAGGAGGTCCTTGCTACTTTTATGAATACTACTTTTCTGATTGAAAGTGAAATGTACACTGTTTCTTGTAAAACAACCTTTAATAGGGTAACACACATTTAACTGATAATCCGTGCCTTATGTCTGCTGTTGCTTTCAGTTGCAGCAGTGATCGTAATATCAGCTTTAGAATGTCCAGTTAAGAACACTCATCACACATTTGTGACCTCACACTCTTTTGTTGAGATCAAATGTATTTTTACTCAACAGACACTATATAAGGCAGAAAGATGGGGGATGGGAGGACCGTTTGTCTTTTGTTTTCTTCTGTGGTTTTGAGCTGACAGGAAGCTGAGCCCCCTGCTCTGCCCCCGTTCTCCAAATCCCCCGTGGGTTTGGGGTGTGGGTTTGGGCCCCGCCCGTCTGCCTGTGTTAGTGAGAGCCTAACCCAGCGTGGGGTTGGGCCACGCCCTGTCTGTCTCGACCCAGAAAAGGTGTTCTGAAATGCTGAAATGCTGTCCCAGAACCGAACATGTCCTTCATAAAGCCACTGAAATTGGGGAGGGAGGGGACACGTTTTTGTGGGGTCCCATAGGGGTCCCTAAAAATCAACTCCCCATTAATCATGTTTAGCACCTTTATCCCTTTACCTTACCTTTCCACCCACTGCTGGTAGTACACTGCTGCGTGACCACAGTGTAAATCCATGATGAAGTACTTTGCACAAAATAATATTACCAAGGCTCAACTTTTACATGACCATGTCAAATGGTCTTAAATATGCATTTTTAAACCCCAAACCCCAGGCATGTTGTACTTTTTCCATGACATTTTATTTACGTGTGTGGGGAGGTGTAGGTAACAATGTGTGTGTCTCTCTCTCTCTCTCTCTCTCTCTCCCTCCCTCTCTATTTCTCTCTCTCCCCCTCTCCCTCTCTCCCTCTCTCCCTCTCTCTCTCGCTCTCTCTCTCTCTCAGTACATGTGTAAAGGGGTACACTACCGTTGGGGTTTTTTCTCTCCAAGCGGCCCCAGTCTGGATGAAATCAGTGAAATGGTGGACGCAGGACAGGTAAGATCACGTGTCATCAAACCTCCTCTGTCCCCCGCCCCCATCACCCCCCAATGGAGTGTACTGACTGTTCAGTGGCAGCAAGGTCAGGTGTATTTGTGAGTGTGAGTGTGAGTGTGAGTGTGAGTGTGAGTGTGGGTGTGGGTGTGGGTGTGGGTGTGAGTGTGAGTGTGAGTGTGAGTGTGTACTCTCTCTAAACAGAGGCACCAGGTTGCACCCCTCCAGCTAACTGGATGCTGATGGATTCTGACAGTTGTGAAAGGTTCGCTGTAATCTCTCCCCCAAATCCTGTCCCGTTTGTCTCACACACCCGTCCTGCCTGCCCCCTTTCCCCCCCCCAGTCCAGCCACAGGAAACATTTCTGTCTGTGTCAGCACTGATGCTAAACTCCTGAGTGTGCTCAATAGAGCTCTGGCACGGTGACATCATCGCCCCATTCACTGCGTTGCGGTGGAGCCTACAGATAACGAGGGGGGCGAGGGGCGGGGGGGAGCGGGGGACCCGGAGGGGGGGCGGGTTTATCCAGCCTCATCACTTTTCTTTTGTCCTTCTGGCTTTGTCCTCCCTGCTGGACGATTGGCTGAGGGGAGTAGAAGCACACAGACGCTGAATGTTGATTGGCTGTTGTGATACGGGTGCATTTTCAGTGTCACGTTCTTTTCCTCTGTACTCACAGACGTGCTGCAGAACTGTGTCTTTCTCCTGTTTTCAAAAAAACCCAAAATAAACTCGTCCCTCCCTTTATTTCACAGTGAGGCAGCACCCTGGCACTTACAGCACCTGCGAAAAGTCTGGACACACCTTGCCCTTTTCTGGCTTTTTTGATGAATGTTTTATTTCCACTGTTTGTAATCAAGCAATTCAGTCCCACCCGCCAGTTCCCATAGAGATCCATTCAAATGCAAAGAGATTTTTGTCTCACTTGTACGACAACCTTAACATATGATATCCAGATTCTGGTGCTGTTGATAGGTCACATACTTCCAATAAGTCATGGCATGCAAACAATATGCAACCAAATACAAAACATGAATATTTTATTTGACATTACGTTAATTTGTCTCGAGCATTGGAATGCGGGGCTATGTATAAAAAGTACTGTTGGTACTACATGGTGAAACCAATATGTACAAAAATACCCTTTAATAAAAGCTGAGAATCTACACTTTGACCACGTATGAATTGTTTGATTACAAACAGAGGAAATAAAACATTCATCGGAAAAAGCAGAAGGAGGCAAGGTGTCCATACTTTTGACTGGTGCTGTATATTTTTCCGTCTCCAGTTCTGGTGCCATTTGCTTACTGTACTGCATGCAGGTCTGTGAGCTGCATTGGCTAAGAGCTTCTGTCATATGACTGCAGTATAAATGATGAATTGAACATAATTGTTTATTTTTGGCCTTGGTGGGGCGTTACCCTTTGACCTTTCATTCAGAAGCCGGGTGAGGGGAGTGAGGAGGACCCAGCATGCCCTGTGGCTGTCGAGGGTGACCGCCCGCCCGCATCACTTCCTGTTCCTCTCCCCGCCTCACTTCCTGTTTCTCTCCCCGCAGGTCCGTCCCGTGGTGGAGGGGCAGTTCTCCTTCCCCCAGGTGCCCCAGGCCTTCCAGAGGCTGGAGGAGGGCCACGCCCGTGGCAAGACCGTCGTCAACGTCGTCGCGGGCGACGAGGGCGCCGAGTAACCACGGCAACGGCCTGGCAAACGGAGGGGTTTCCCGATTGACCCAATAAACACTCCGGGGCTGAAAGAGAACGCTACGGCGCCTGGCTGGCAGGGTCCACTGGACCGACGATGACGACCTTTGACCCCCTGCTGGCGGGAAACTGCGAGTCACTTCTCTGTTACTGTGTCTCACGCTCTTATCGGTGTTCAAGGTGTGGTGGAGATGTGTTAAATAAAACTAACGGACAGACCCCATACTGGGACACGTGTGCTGCTCTTTAGTGGGAGTATGGTGTGAATGTTCTTGGGTGACATCCGCTCAGGAGGTAAGAGACAGTCCGGCAGTCGAAGGGTTGTGTGTCGAAGTTTGTGTTGGACGCAATACGCCTAACCTTCAATTGCTCCCGACGAGCTGATTGGTACCTTGTGTGGCAGCTTATTGCCATTGGTGCGTGCGTGTGTGCGTGCATGTGAGAGAGGCATTTAAATGAACAACACAGCTTATGTAAGAAAAAACACATTTATTTACTAAAATGCAACAGCACTAAAAAGTTTCAATCACTTCCAAAATGTACACAGAAATATATTTTTTCTTTTTTTCTTTTTTTTTTTAGTACACACTGAAATGGGACTTATACCTGGTGACAGGTAAAACATTTTCTTTACACCGTGGACATTGTACAGTATATAAAACAAAGTTGACTGTGAAGTACAGCAGTACATGTGTGAGTATAAAAATCTATGCGATGAGCATGTTTAGTACATACTGGCTGAAGGACCCAGGACACGCCCTGTTAAAATGGCGTGATCTAAAAAGCAGACCTCGGATGTGCTCCAAACCGAATATTTGGTGTGCTGCTTGCACTACATGTGAACTACAGCCTGAAATGTAGTGCAGGTAGTACGCTAGTATGCGCTTTCGAACACAGCCCTTGAGTTGATATATGGACAGATTCATGTTTCCCTTCCTGTCGTGTGCTAGCTCTGCTTTAAGTAATTCACCACATTTTAAGTTAATGAGTCGTTATTTTAAAAGGTACCCCAAGGTACTTTGGAGTAATGGGGGGGGGGGGGGGTCCGTGCATACAAAAACACCTTTCACAGGTGGACCTGTCTCCCAGGGAGATTTAACAGGCAAAGGCAGAACGTGCATAAAGTCCTGGATGTGTTTTAAGATAAAATTGCTCCTTATCCTCCCTCACAGTAGGTTTGCTTCACTCCACACAGTGAAACCTGACTGCATATCATCATCATCATCATCGTCGTCGTCGTCGTCATGGCACCCAGACTGTAACCCAGCACAGGTGTCCAGTCTCGCTCAGGGAGAGCGGAACCCTCTGGAGAGAGTAGGCGTTCTTTCTGGAAGTCAGTGTTCTAGAGCTCCCGTGGTTTTCAGTCACGAGTGGCGATTGTGACATCAGCATTAGAACGTTCAGTTTTAGACGCTCTAATTGCACGTTTTCTATGATCTGAAGTGGCTTAGCAGCACTGAAGCTGACCCTGCAGCTCTTCGAGGACAAGACGGGACGCCACGGATCATCGTCACCAGCCGCGTTTGAACAAACCTCAGTATAAACCAGGCTTAAATGTGGATTCACCTTTTAACTTCTCTCCTTCCGATGGAAACGGGCCTTGTGCGCGCAGAACGTTTGCTGCTGACCAATAAAGGCTCACGCCTGTTGGGGAGAGGACTTTTGAAAGGTCTGGGAAATACCCTGTCAGAATGAACATCCAGGTCAATGGAAACACTAAAACTTAACCGCCTTCTCTTCTGTTGCACAACAGAAGGCCCACCTCCTACGAAGTATCAAATCGATTTATCGCTAACGGCTAAGATGTGATTCTCGCCTATCACCAAATTCATCCACTTTCTCGCTGACAATCCCATATGGAAACGGCCTGACTGGGTGACTGGAAAGGCGTGTTTTTCAGGACGGGGGGTATATTTACATGGGGGGGGGGGGGTTCTAGAGTAAACGGAAAGTGTAATGTGGTTGAGCTGGGTTTAAACACAGAACTGACTCTGCTTAGTGTGTTTGCAGTGCTGTTCAGTTTCAGGTTCTCTTTAAGCCCCATTAATGCTTCAGGGACATACTGTCAGCCCATAATGGAAAAACACAACACTCCCTTTAAAGCTCTAAAGCTTTGGACAAACGCAGCCTCCCCCGAACAGCTCTGTCCGGAGTGAAAGACAAATTCATTTTAGTGTTCAATAGAGCTGGAGATGGCCTGCTTATCTTCAGCCCAGAGGTTTACCTGACAGCATTGATGTGGTTTGAGTTGTTTGTGGACCAAAAGTTCAACAATATGTTATTGCATAATGCTTTTTCCAGCATGTTCCATGAGTGGTTTTGTAAGATATTTGTTGGGGTGATAAAACTGTTGCATATATTTAACCCTTCGAAGAGTAGGTTTTTTTGGAATGCTTTTTCAGAATTCTAAGTCAGTGTTCCAGAACTCTGTTGCATTTAAATGACCAGTAGTGATTGTTGCATCAGCATTAGAATGTTCGGTTGAGAACTCTCTCATCACATAAATGTGATCTTACACCTTGAAGGGTTTCCAAGGAGATAAGGCATGAATTAATCCGTAAAACAGTACATACAATGTGGATAAAGCTTTAAAGTCTACCTGAGAGGATTAGGATGGAGAGAACAGAGCAAAGAGCATGCCTGGAAGAGTACTGCATCTGGAGCACGAAGTTAGGGGCTTCTGAAGGGTGAGGGTTGAGGAGCAGCCTTTATAGATTCTCTGCTCCACTCATAGTTCATCAGGAATGTCTGTCAGAGATCCATGAGTCCCATGGCAGAGCTGCGCCAGTGAGCTGTGAGGCCTACTGTGGAGCTGCACCAGAGAGCCTTACCGCCCACTGTGGAGCTGCACCACAGAGCCCTGAGGTCCATTGCGGAGCTGCATTGCAGAGCCTTGAGGCCCACTGTGGAGCTGCACCACAGAGCCCTCAGGCCCACTGCGGAGCTGCACCAGAGGTCAGCAAAGCCCAGTGCCAAGCTCTTCAGCTCCCTGGCGAATGCTTTACAAGACCTCCACAGACCATCTCTGGTTCATGCTCTTTTCATCGAACACTTTGAGAATCACTTGGTTTTTGTCATAGTGCTGTCCCCCTGGAAAAAGGAAAACAAAAGGGGACATTATTACCCTATGCTACTGATACCTTATTAATCTGACACTGAAACATCCATCCATTAGCTTAACCCGCTTATCCTGAACAGGGTCGCGGGGGGGCTGGAGCCTATCCCAGCATACATTGGGCGAAAGGCAGGAATACACCCTGGACAGGTCGCCGGTCCATTGCAGGGCACACACATCATTCACTCACACACTCATACCTACGGGCAATTTAGACTCTCCAATCAGCCTGACCTGCATGTCTTTGGACTGTGGGAGGAAACCGGAGTACCCGGAGGAAACCCACGCAGACACGGGGAGAACATGCAAACTCCACACAGAGAGGCCCCGGCCGACTGGGATTCGAACCCAGGACCTCCTTGATGTGAGGCGGCAGTGCTACCCACTGCACCATCCGTGCCGCCCTTGACACTAAAACATCCTTATAAAAATCATTCAAAATTTTAAATCACAGTGGATAATCTCTCCCTGTTCAAAACGGGAGCTGCTTGTTGGCTTCAGGCTGTGGACCAAGCCTGGAGTTCGGCGGCTCATTTTAATGACTGCACTTTTCACACAGTCCACACGGTGGCGCCAGGAGAAGAGGATTGAGTCTGCAGGCAAGGAAGCCAGCACAGCCTGCCACTTCCTGCAGTCACACAAAATACCCGAGTTTAATCGGAGAGTTTCGGAGAGACCGGGAGCTGAAGCAGCAGTGCTTTTCCCATGAAACAGACCTCGGGTAAGGCCTGACTCCAGATTAAAACGCTGTCCCAATCTCTTAGCCATTTCATCCCAGAAAGCACAACGGTCAAAATCGATCGGACACAAAGCGTGTTTATTATCTGTTTATTTGCAAGTAGCTCCATAACTACGTGGCGACAAGAGGACTGTGAGCGGCTGCCTTTTTGTATGTATAACTTGGGGAAGGAAATTCACTGCAGTGAAATACATTTCTAGAAACACGCTCTGTGAGTCACTGAAGTTGAATCGCACAAGAGAACATCTGTGTTGCAGGCCAGTCCGCAGGTTTCCATGGAGATTTTCCTCATTTTCCACACTGCGTTCAGACAGAAAAAAAAAAAAAAAAAAGCCTAAAAAAGCCAAGCCTTCGGAACGCACCACTTCTCTCCGAATAGAAACTGGAGTTCCACCCGGTGTCAAAGTGGCGTAAAATCTGCTACAAACGTCGATAAATAGGCTCAGACAGCTTAAGCTAAAGGGTTCAGACCTCCCACTCACGCCCGAAATGTCCAAACAATTGTAAATAAAATGGCATTTATTTTTACACAAATATTGATTTTGTCATACGCAAGCCTGAAGCTATATCTCAAGGCGTAAACATTTCACAGCCACACAGTACAGCAGTGTGTGTGTGTGTGCGTGTGTTCATGTGCATGTGTGTCTTTCTGTGTGTGTATGTGTGTGTGTGTGTGTGTGTGCCTCTTATCCATAGTCAGTCCTGTCCTTCTTCCAGCTGCACATGACAGCCAATCAAACGGTCTGCTACTGACAGCCAATCAGACGCTCAGTTGAATGCAGAGCAACAGCAGGAAATGACATCAACAGGCTACTCAGGTTATTCATTCATTCATTCATTATCTTAACCCGCTTATCCTGAACAGGGTCGCAGGGGGGCTGGAGCCTATCCCAGCATACATTGGGCGAAAGGCAGGAATACACCCTGGACAGGTCGCCAGTCCATCGCAGGGCACACACACCATTCACTCACACACTCACACACTCATACCCACGGGCAATTTAGACTCTCCAATCAGCCTAACCTGCATGTCTTTGGACTGTGGGAGGAAACCGGAGTACCCACTGCACCGTCCGTGCCCCGATACTCAGGTTATGAAACTGCATATTACGAGGCAAACATTTTCCCAACACTACTTACATAACATGAATAAAATGTATTGTAGAACTGAGTAAACAAACAAAGATGGCTTCCTGATACTTTCTGTTCCTTTATCACTGTATTTCTGGCTTGATCCACAATCAGATAAAACTGGACTTGCTTTTTTTCTTTTTTTCTTCTGCTGATTCTCAGACCTGGATCTGTCTTTACATATGGCAGCTCCGATTGCTGATTTCTCCATGCCACAGACTTACATTTGTACTGTTTCTGTTTGTGTGTTTTTCTGTGAGTGTTCTTCTTCTACTTATTATTATGATTATTATTATTTATATTATTTATTTATTTATTTTTATTAAGATAATTTTAATAAGTAAGAAAAGTTTTCTTTCCGCTCCCTCAGTCCAGCTAAGCTCACTTTAGAGTGGCTCTGGAGCCGCACCAGGACAGCTCATGTTTCAGCGTCCCTGTGGCCGCGCTGACGCACCTGTGGTCTCGACTGCAGAGAGGAGCAAAAGCAGCTTCTGCAGAACAGCTTCTGCACAGCTCTACAGCACAGACCTATAGCTCTACAGCACAGCCCTACAGCACAGCCCTACAGCACAGCCCTACAGCACAGCCCTACAGCACAGCCCTATAGCCCTACAGCACAGCCCTACAGCACAGCCCTATAGCACAGCCCTACAGCACAGCTCTACAGCACAGCCCTACAGCACAGCCCTATAGCCCTACAGCACAGCCCTATAGCACAGCCCTATAGCCCTACAGCACAGCCCTACAGCACAGCTCTACAGCACAGCCCTACAGCACAGCCCTATAGCCCTACAGCACAGCTCTACAGCACAGCCCTACAGCACAGCCCTATAGCCCTACAGCACAGCTCTACAGCACAGCCCTACAGCACAGCCCTATAGCCCTACAGCACAGCCCTACAGCACAGCTCTACAGCACAGCCCTACAGCACAGCCCTATAGCCCTACAGCACAGACCCAGCACAGCTCTACAGCACAGCCCTACAGCACAGCCCTACAGCACAGACCCTGTACAGCCCTACAGCACAGACCTATAGCCCTACAGCACAGCCCTACAGCACAGCCCTACAGCACAGACCTATAGCCCTACAGCACAGACCCTGTACAGCCCTACAGCACAGACCTATAGCCCTACAGCACAGCCCTACAGCACAGCCCTATAGCACAGCCCTATAGCCCTACAGCACAGCCCTACAGCACAGCTCTACAGCACAGCCCTACAGCACAGCCCTATAGCCCTACAGCACAGCCCTACAGCACAGCTCTATAGCCCTACAGCACAGCCCTACAGCACAGCTCTACAGCCCTACAGCACAGCCCTACAGCACAGCCCTACAGCACAGCCCTATAGCACAGCCCTATAGCCCTACAGCACAGCCCTACAGCACAGCTCTACAGCCCTACAGCACAGCTCTACAGCACAGCCCTACAGCACAGCCCTATAGCCCTACAGCACAGCCCTACAGCCCAGCCCTATAGCCCTACAGCACAGCCCTATAGCCCTACAGCACAGCCCTACAGCACAGCCCTACAGCACAGCTCTACAGCCCTACAGCACAGCCCTACAGCCCTACAGCACAGCTCTACAGCACAGACCCAGCACAGACCCTGTACAGCCCTACAGCACAGCTCTACAGCACAGCCCTACAGCACAGCCCTATAGCCCTACAGCACAGCCCTACAGCACAGCTCTACAGCACAGACCCAGCACAGACCCTGTACAGCCCTATAGCACAGCCCTACAGCACAGCCCTATAGCCCTACAGCACAGCCCTACAGCACAGCCCTACAGCCCAGCCCTATAGCCCTACAGCACAGCCCTACAGCACAGCCCTATAGCCCTACAGCACAGCCCTACAGCACAGCCCTACAGCACAGACCTACAGCACAGACATACAGCACAGCTCTACAGCACAGACCTACAGCACAGCCCTACAGCACAGACCTACAGCACAGCCCTACAGCACAGACCTACAGCACAGCCCTACAGCACAGACCTACAGCACAGACCTACAGCACAGCCCTACAGCACAGACCCTGTGGCTGTGCAGTTTCTGACCAAACGTGGAGCAGACGTCAGTGAGGAACAGAATGTCGGGGTTGAAGCGGGGCTTCTGTGGGGCTCATTCAGGCCACGCCCCACACTGGAGCGATATGCCGATGAATCGCATTTGATTCTGTACAGTATCAGGGTAATTTGTTGTTTGCCGTTTTACGCCTAACCACTAGCAGTCACTAAGCATTCTAGCTAATCCTGTAGCCACAGGAAGTGTGCGGTGGACACAGGAAGTATGCCATCTTAAAAGCCATGTGTCATATTCATGGAAAAGCCCAACTAAAAGGTCAACCTTATACGAGACTTATTCGTTTCCATCTGATACGCCACAGATTGAAATACTGTTCTGCATTTGACAAAGCTTGCCTGGTCTATTGGAACAAATGAAATGATCCCAAATCCAGCACTACTCACCTCACACTTGTACCTTCGTCATCTACCACTTTTATGTGACAGGCCACACCTTCACTGACTCAGCCTGAATTTATCTCGTGAACTAGACTTGATGTTCATGGCTATGGATAACTGACGCCTCATGAGAATTGTACCTCATCTGACACTGTTCAATGACCGGTTCGGGAGTGCACTGAGGGTATGTCGCTTTGGATAATAAAACCCTTTGCCGAATGTAATGTAAATGTAAGTCATAGTAAGGTGTGTAAGGTACAATCACCTGCGGCAGACCCCTGTTCCCTGTTCATTCAAATTGGTGGAAATTTGCCTTTAAAGGGAACCTAAAAATGCAGAGAACACCCACCATTTGGGTCTTGTTTCAAAATGGCTTCCCTTTCTTATTTAAATGGTCATTGATTTGTTTGAAACCCTTGTCACAACGCACTGCTCCGTTCCATGCGTGAATAAAAGTGCTAAAATGCTAATGAACAAACATCAGGGCGGCCTGTAGCATAGTGGTTAAGGTAAGTGACTGGGACCCGCAAGAACGTTGGTTCGAATCCCGGTGTAGCCACAATAAGATCAGCACAGCCGTTGGGCCCTTGAGCAAGGCCCTTAACCCCGCATTGCTCCGATGGGACCATTCGGGGTGTGGGTGTGGGTGTGGGTGGGACGGGGCAAGGCTGACCTTTGACCTCCAGCACCAGCTCGGGTTTGAGGTTGCAGAAGACCAGGCCGTCCCTGGTGATGCTCCAGGACTGGGTCTCCTTGCCCATCACCGGGGAAACGCACAGCCGACTGCCGGCCATGATGACCGTCCCCGTCGTCTCCAGGCAACAGTCCTCTAGCAACTGCAGTGCAGAGGAGAAGGAGTCAGCCATGCTCCAATCCAAAACCAAGAAGACACATGGGACAGTATACTCACACACTCACACTGACACACACACACACACACACACACTCACACACACACACACACACACTGACTCACACACACATACACTGACTCACACACACACACACGCCTAAACACACATACACTGACTCACACACAACACACGCCTAAACACACATACACTGACTCACACGCAACACACATGGACAAACACACACACACACTCACACACACACACTCACACACACACTCACACGCACAGACTCACACACACACACGCCTAAACACACATACACTGACTCACACACAACACACATGGACAGACACACACACACGCCGAAACACACATACACAGACTCACACACAACACACATGGACAAACACTCACACACGCCGAAACACACATACACTGACTCACACACAACACACATGGACAAACACACACACTGTTGACATGGCGACAGTACCTTGCAGCGCAGGTGGCCATTTTGATACCCCCAGATCTGCTCAGGCCCGCCCGTCTCCTCCAGGGCCTGAACCCGCATCAGCTTCAGCTCGTCCAGCGGCCCAGTGAGAGACATCAACCCGCCTGAGTGTCTGTTACGCAGCTGCACGTACACCGGCTTCTACAGACACACACACACACACACAGAGGTTACACCAGCTTCTACAGAGACACACACACACACACACACACACAGAGGTTACACCAGCTTTTACAGAGACACACACACACACACACACACAGAGGTTACACCAGCTTCTACAGACACACACACACACACACACACAGAGGTTACACCAGCTTCTACAGAGACACACACACACACACACACAGAGGTTACACCAGCTTCTACAGAGACACACACACACACACACAGAGGTTACACCAGCTTCTACAGAGACACACACACACACACACACACACACACACAGAGGTTACACCAGCTTCTACAGACACACACACACACACACACAGAGGTTACACCAGCTTCTACAGAGACACACACACACACACACAGAGGTTACACCAGCTTCTACAGAGACACACACACACACACACACACAGAGGTTACACCAGCTTCTACAGAGACACACACACACACACACACACACACAGAGGTTACACCAGCTTCTACAGAGACACACACACACACACACACACAGGTTACACCAGCTTCTACAGAGACACACACACACACACACACAGAGGTTACACCAGCTTCTACAGAGACACACACACACACACACACACAGAGGTTACACCAGCTTCTACAGAGACACACACACACACACACACACAGGTTACACCAGCTTCTACAGAGACACACACACACACACACAGAGGTTACACCAGCTTCTACAGAGACACACACACACACACACACACAGAGGTTACACCAGCTTCTACAGAGACACACACACACACACACACACACACACACACACACAGAGGTTACACCAGCTTCTACAGAGACACACACACACACACACACAGAGGTTACACCAGCTTCTACAGAGACACACACACACACACACACACACAGAGGTTACACCAGCTTCTACAGAGACACACACACACACACAGAGGTTACACCAGCTTCTACAGAGACACACACACACACACACAGAGGTTACACCAGCTTCTACAGAGACACACACACACACACACACAGAGGTTACACCAGCTTCTACAGAGACACACACACACACACACAGAGGTTACACCAGCTTCTACAGAGACACACACACACACACACAGATTACACCGGCTTCTACACACACACACACAGATTACACCGGCTTCTACAGAGACACACACACACACAGATTACATCGGCTTCTATACACACACACACACACACACACACACACACACACAAACAGATTACACCGGCTTCTACACACACACACACACACACAGATTGCACCGGCTTCTACACAGACACACACACAGATTACACCGGCTTCTATAGACACACACACACACACACAAACACACTAAAAGAGTAAGCTCTTCAGCTCTGGACGTGGTTGGCATGCACATGTGTTCTTTTATTCAGGACTGCGATGCAAAAACTCCTGCTGCAGCTCCGCATTCCTGACTGATGACATCACCATCCTTTGAGCACAACGGGAGCCACGCCCAGAACAGCCTGCTGAGTTCTGCCTTTCAGTACAGACTACACTAGAGACTACAGTACAGACCTCAGTACAGACTACACAAGAGACTACAGTACAGACCTCAGTACAGACTACACTAGAGACTACAGTACAGACCTCAGTACAGACTACACTAGAGACTACAGTACAGACCTCAGTACAGACTACACTAGAGACTACAGTACAGACCTCAGTACAGACTACACTAGAGACTACAGTACAGACCTCAGTACAGACTACACTAGAGACTACAGTACAGACCTCAGTACAGACTACACTGCAGAATACACTGCATACTACACTACAGACTACAGTAGATTACACTACACTAGAGTACAGTACAGACTACAGTAGATTACACTACACTAGAGTACAGTACAGACCACAGTAGATTACACTACACTAGAGTACAGTACAGACCACAGTAGATTACACTACACTAGCGTATAGTACAGACTACAGTAGAGTGCAGACTACACTAGAGTACAGTACAGACTACAGTAGAGTGCAGACTACACTAGAGTACAGTACAGACTACAGTATAGTGCAGGCTACACTAGAGTACAGTACAGACTACAGTAGAGTGCAGACTACACTAGAGTACAGTACAGACTACAGTATAGTGCAGGCTACACTAGAGTACAGTACAGACTACAGTAGAGTGCAGACTACACTAGAGTACAGTACAGACTACAGTAGAGTGCAGACTATGCTAGAGTACAGTACAGACTACAGTAGAGTGCAGACTACACTAGAGTACAGTACAGACTACAGTAGAGTGCAGACTACACTAGAGCACAGTACAGACTACAGTAGAGTGCAGACTACACTAGAGTACAGTACAGACTACAGTAGAGTGCAGACTACTCTAGAGTACAGTACAGACTACAGTAGAGTGCAGACTACACTAGAGTACAGTACAGACTACAGTAGAGTGCAGACTACACTAGAGTACAGTACAGACTACAGTAGAGTGCAGACTACACTAGAGTACAGTACAGACTACAGTAGAGTGCAGACTACACTAGAGTACAGTACAGACTACAGTAGAGTGCAGACTACACTAGACTACACTAGACTACAGTACAGACTACAGTAAAGTGCAGACTACACTAGAGTACAGGTGTTTTACCTGGAAGAGAGGCCGCAGGGATCCCAGTCGCTGCCAGCCGCTGAACTTGTACCAATCCCCGATCTCGCTGGGCTGCAGTAGAATCTGGCGCCCCTGGAAATTACTGCCCTCATATAGCACCCACCTGCAGAGAGAGAGAGAGAGAGAGAGAGAGAGAGAGAGAGAGAGAGAGAGAGAGAGAGAGAGAGAGAGAGAGAGAGAGAGAGAGAGAGAGAGATATGAAAGATAGAGAGGGAGGGAGAGAGAGGGGGAGAGTCAGACAGAGAGAGAGAGAGAGAGAGGGAGAAGGAGAGAGAGAGGGAGAGAGATATGAATGAAAGATGGAGGGAGAGAGAGGGAGAGAGACAGAGAGAGGGAGAGAGGGAGAGAGACAGATGGAGAGAGAGGGAGAGAGACAGAGAGAGAGAGAGAGAGAGAGATCAGATATACCCTCACACACATACATACAC
>NC_083760.1:89878850-89883850 GCF_963514075.1 Conger conger | reverse complement strand
TCCTCGCCCCCCCCCATCTCTGCTGGGTGACTTACACCCTGTAAGCTTTGCTGGAGGCCACATAAAACATGTGGGATCTGCAGTAAAGCACGGAGAAAGGCGTCTCACAGGAACTCATTAAAAAAGCTCCAGCAGGGATCACAAATCCGGCACTGAAATCCAAATCCTTTTCACCCGGTTAATTAACGGAACTGTGAGAGCTACTGATTGGCCAGGCTGTCTTCACACCTGACTCCCAGGTAAAGGGAGGGTAATCACACCTGACTCTCAGGTACAGGGAGGGTGGAAAACCAGCAGTTTTTGGACCTCGGGGACTGTGATTTGCCAATCCCTGGGCCACAGGGTTATGTGTCAGAAAAACCCGACAATGCAAATAACTCAGCATCACTGAGTTTGGAAAGAAATCCCTACAGAGAGACACAGTCCGAAAAAGCAAAAAGAAAAGCTGGTTGACAGAGGGTTTGGAGAAGACTTAGTACAAGGTTGGCAGAAGGTTTTTGGAGGGTTTATAGAAGGTTGACAGAAGGTTGACATGGTTCCTACAAGGGTTTGTTGAAGGTGGATAAAGAGTGAGCAGAAGGTTGACAGAAGGTTGTTGAAGCGTTGGTGGAAGGTTGTGAGAATGTTGTTTGAAGGTTGTTGGAGGGTTTGTAGAAGGTTGTAGAAGGTTGTTAGAGGGTTTGTAGAAGGTTGTTAGAGGGTTTGTAGAAGGTTGTTGAAGGTTGTTAGAGGGTTTGTAGAAGGTTGTTGGAGGGTTGACAGAGGGTTTGTAGAAGGTTGTTGAAGGTTGTTAGAGGGTTTGTAGAAGGTTGTTGGAGGGTTGACAGAGGGTTTGTAGAAGGTTGTTGAAGGTTGTTAGAGGGTTTGTAGAAGGTTGTCGGAGGGTTTGTAGAAGGTTGTAGAAGGTTGTTAGAGGGTTTGTAGAAGGTTGTTAGAGGGTTTGTAGAAGGCTGACTCACACTCCAGAGCGCACATCAGCAGACTGGCTCCGCAGGCCGAACGCCGTCTCCGCCAGGTTGAGGACGGGGCCCAACAGATCAGCGTTCAGCCCCCGGTCCCCAAAATCCCTCTCACTGAACAGCTTCAGCTGGGGGGACAGGAAGTCCTGTGGGAGGGGGGGGGGGAGAGCAACAACAACATGGGTCACAAACTCAACACAATCTCTACACAATCTCTACACAATCTCTACACCAACTCTACAAAAACTCTACACAATCTCTACACAAACTCTACACAATCTCGATACATCTACACAACCTATACAAACTATACAAACTCTACACATCTCTATACAAACTCTACACAAACTCAACACAATCTCTACACCAAGTCTACACAATCTCTACACAAACTCAACACAATCGGTACACAAACTCAACACAATCTCGATACATCTACACAGCCCACAAACTCTACACACAATCTCTATACAAACTCTACACATCCCACAAACTCTACACAAACTGAACACAATGTCTACACCAGCTCTACACAATCTCTACACAAACTCAACACAATCTCTACACAAACTCAACACAATCTCTACACCAACTCTACACAATCTCTACACCAGCTCTACACAATCTCTACACAAACTCAACACAATCTCTACACCGGCTGTACACAGTCTCTATACAAACTCTACACAGCCCACAAACTCTACACCAACTCTACACAGTCTCTATACAAACTCTACACAGCCCACAAACTCTACACCAACTCTACACAGTCTCTATACAAACTCTACACAGCCCACAAACGCTACACCAACTCTACACAGTCTCTATACAAACTCTACACAGCCCACAAACTCTACACCAGCTGTACACAGTCTCTATACAAACTCTACACAGCCCACAAACTCTACACCAGCTGTACACAGTCTCTATAGAAACTCTACACAGCCCAAAAACTCTACACCAGCTGTACACATCTGCTACACGCAGCACTGTGATGAAGAAGGGGAGTGGAGACAGTACGTACAGCCAGTATGGGTCGCAGGGACACCAGAGAGTCCAGGTTACCGCCCCACTCCCACCAGCCCACGTACTCCCCCTCCTCCAGGAGGCACTGCCGCCCGTCAAACCTGGGGCCCTCATAGCCCACCCAGCTGTGGAACAAACACACACACACACACACACACACACACACACACGCATACACACACACACACACACACACACACACACACGCATACACACACACACACACACACACACACACACACACACACACACACATTCATGCACATTCATGCACACACACACACATACATACATCAGAGATCATTACATTATGATCAATCAGTTAATTTCACTGGAAAAAAAATGCTGGGGTACCCTGCTCAGACAGTGTTGGGGTACTCTGCTCAGACAGTGTTGGGGCACTCCGCTCAGACAGTGTTGGGGTACCCTGCTCAGACAGTGTTGGGGTACTCTGCTCAGACAGTGTTGGGGTACTCTGCTCAGACAGTGTTGGGGTACTCTGCTCAGACAGTGTTGGGGTACTCTGCTCAGACAGTGTTGGGGTACCCTGCTCAGACAGTGTTGGGGTACTCTGCTCAGACAGTGTTGGGGTACTCTGCTCAGACAGTGTTGGGGTACTCTGCTCAGACAGTGTTGGGGTACTCTGCTCAGACAGTGTTGGGGTACTCTGCTCAGACAGTGTTGGGGTACCCTGCTCAAACAGTGTTGGGGTACTCTGCTCAGACAGTGTTGGGCTACTCTGCTCAGACAGTGTTGGGGTACTCTGCTCAGACAGTGTTGGGGTACTCTGCTCAGACAGTGTTGGGGTGAAGGAACTCACAGTCCGCCCTTAATTTTGATGGACCCCACAGAGCAGAGTTTGCAGTCTCCCTGGGCGGAGCTCTCCGGATCCTGCTCCCTCCCCTTGAAGTCGAAAACCTCCCCGGTCAGCTCCTCGCTCTCTCCCTCAAAGAACGGCCTCTCGTACAGCACTGCCTGAAGCACAGGTCAAAGGTCAGCACGCCCAGCGCTCCGTGGCAGTGAACGGCTCTGGTCTGGTCTGGTCTGGTCTGGTCTGGCCCGGGCCTGTCCCGGGACAGAGCCCTCCGAATTCCAGGCATTTTAGTGTCTGCCGGCTGTCACCCGACGCGCGTCAAGACAACGGACGTTCGCTGCCAACAGTTACTATTTGAACTGTTGAATGACATGGTGTGGGGTGGCCTGTAGCGTAGTGGTTAGGGTAAATGACTGGGACACGCAAGGTCGGTGGTTCTAATCCCGGTGTAGCCACAATAAGATCCGCACAGCTGTTGGGCCCTTAACCCTGCATTGCGCCAGGGGAGGACTGTCTCCTGCTCAGTCTAATCAACTGTATGTCCCTCTGGATAAGAGCGTCTGCCAAATGCCAATAATGTAATGTAATGTAAATTTAAAATTAACATTCCATTTAGTTCACCACCGAGGCCTTTTTAATACAAATGGGTGCAACTTGGGTCTAACAATGGTAGCTAGCTGATTAGCTGCTTACCTGGGATTTATTTTTACAAAAAAGGTAAGAACAAATATTACATTGATCAAAGTGCATTATAACAGTGGCGATTTCAAGTTTTTTAGTCTCAGAGTCTTCCCCATCGGCAGCCATTTTTGTTTCAAACAGTTAGATAACGTCAGCTAACGTTCACTCTTGAACGCACATCAGGACCTGAGAGAGAGCTGGGAAACTTGAACACCATCCTACACTTCTTAAAAAAAACTAAAGTCTAAAGAGAGGGAGCTCCTGATTTTGGGCTTGGCCCTGTGAAGTTGTCCTTTAGCTGAATTGTAGTGGGTTGCGAATATTCTGTTTGAGTGAATAACATATTTACATGTATGTATATTTCAGTTTAAGCCTCTAACAGAGGGACACGTCATACCTTAACTTCAGTAGGATGTTCCACCCTGATGCCACCCTGGAAAAACAAACAAACAAACAAACAAAGCACCGTCAGAAACGGCAGATTATCGGAAATACCTTTATCCTCGCGTGCTCAATGCAGGCAAATGAGGAGACAATGTTAACATTATCGCACATCTACACACATCTACACACATCTACATCACTACCGGTAACCCAGAGTAACATAACCCCATTCTCTGTACACACTGCTTTTCGTGGTATCAGGTGTGATTTCAAAGTGTGCCAGGTCAAAGGTGAATTTGACAAATTTCCAAGGAAAATAAACCAAAAAGAAAAAAGAAAAAATGTTGCCAAACAGGAAACAAGTGAAAACAGGGAACCGTGAGAAGCCTATAGACATGTCCCCTGGAATGACTCCCAGGTAATGGGTGGGCGGAAAACCAGCAGTTCTCGGACCTCGAGGACTGTGAGTTGCTGATCCTTGTACTATGGTAACTGCCTGTGGAATATGGTGTAGCAGGCTGGGAGAGACACAGTGGTCTGGCAGGCTCTGTAGACACAGTGTGGGATATGGTGTAGCAGGCTGGGAGAGACACAGTGGTCTGGCAGGCTCTGTAGGCACAGAGTGGGATATGGTGTAGCAGGCTGGGAGAGACACAGTGTGGGATATGGTGTAGCAGGCTCTGTAGACACAGTGTGGGATATGGTGTAGCAGGCTGGGAGAGACACAGTGTGGGATATGGTGTAGCAGGCTCTGTAGACACACACAGTGTGGGATATGGTGTAGCAGGCTGGGAGAGACACAGTGGTCTGGCAGGCTCTGTAGGCACAGAGTGGGATATGGTGTAGCAGGCTGGGAGAGACACAGTGTGGGATATGGTGTAGCAGGCTCTGTAGACACAGTGTGGGATATGGTGTAGCAGGCTGGGAGAGACACAGTGTGGGATATGGTGTAGCAGGCTCTGTAGACACACACAGTGTGGGATATGGTGTAGCAGGCTGGGAGAGACACAGTGTGGGATATGGTGTAGCAGGCTGGGAGAGACACAGTGTGGGATATGGTGTAGCAGGCTCTGTAGACACACACAGTGTGGGATATGGTGTAGCAGGCTGGGAGAGACACAGAGTGGGATATGGTG
>NC_083760.1:89823850-89873850 GCF_963514075.1 Conger conger | reverse complement strand
AGCGTATCTACAGCACCATTAAAGCTCAAATGTGCTTTAGCATGGCAACCCATAGTGATCCACCTACACTGGGCGGCCTGTAGCGTAGTGGTTAAGGTAAATGACTGGGACACGCAAGGTCGGTGGTTCTAATCCCGGTGTAGCCACAATAAGGTCCGCACAGCCCTTGAGCAAGGCCCTTAACCCTGCATTGCTCCAGGGGAGGATTGTCTCCTGCTTAGTCTAATCAACTGTACGTCGCTCTGGATAAGAGCGTCTGCCAAATGCCATTAATGTAATGTAATGTAATATTCCCAGCGGAGGTCACTAGCTTCACACACACTGAAGACCCCGCCACACACATTACATTACATTACGTGGCATTTAGCAGACCCTCTTATCCAGAGCGACGCGCAACAAAGTGCAAATCAAACACAGGAACAGGTGCAAACGTGGACCTGAGAGGACAGTACAGTTCCGAGTCCTCGTGTAAACACAGATAATCAGAACCCTTGAAGAGTACAATCAACGTCCTGTATAAATAATTAATAAAACCTCAGGACTGAGAAACGTCAGCCACCTGGTCCTGAAGCGGGTAGATTAAGAGGATCGTATTTGCCTTTTGACCTTCACCGCTGGTACCTCCTGCCACAGACGAGATCTGGGTAGGTGGGTAGCGCTTAAAATGTCACGATGAGTTAATGTTCATGTTGGCGATGACCTCCCTCTGTTAGCAACCACATATGGACCTGCTTTCAGAGTGTTCTGTGTGTGTGTGTGTGTGTGTGTGTGTGTGTGTGTGTGTGTGTGTGTGTGTGTGTGTATGTGTGTGTGTGTGTGTGTGTGTGTATGTGTGTGTGTGAGAGAGAGAGAGCGAGTATGTGTGTGTGTGTGTGTGTGTGTGTGTGTGTGTGTGTGTGTGTGTGTGTGTATGTGTGTGTGTGTGTGTGAGAGAGAGAGAGCGAGTATGTGTTTGCATGGGTACATGCCTGTGAGTTTGGGCTGAGACATGAGTGCATGTTTGCGTGTATGTGTGCATGCATGTGTGTGTGTGTGTGTGAGCGTGAGAGAGAGAGAGAGAGAGAGAATATGCGTGTGTTTAGGAGTGCATGTGTGTTTGTGTGTATGAGAGAGAGAGAGAGAGAGAGAATATGCATGTGTTTAGGAGTGCATGTGTGTTTGTGTGTGTGAGAGAGAGAGAGAGAATATGCGTGTGTTTAGGAGTGCATGTGTGTTTTGTGTGTGTGTGTGAGAGAGAGAGAGAGAGAGAATATGCGTGTGTTTAGGAGTGCATGTGTGTTTGTGTGTGTGAGAGAGAGAGAGAGAGAGAGAGAATATGCGTGTGTTTAGGAGTGCATGTGTGTTTGTGTGTGTGAGAGAGAGAGAGAGAGAGAGAGAATATGCGTGTGTTTAGGAGTGCATGTGTGTTTGTGTGTGTGAGAGAGAGAGAGAGAGAATATGCGTGTGTTTAGGAGTGCATGTTTGCGTGTATGCGTGCATGCATGTGTGTGTGTGTGTGTGTGTGAGAGAGAGAGAGAGAGAGAGAGACTATGCGTGTGTTTAGGAGTGCATGTGTGTTTGTGTGTGTGAGAGAGAGAGAATGTATAAGTAAGCTGTTAAACTGTGGACAGGTACTTACGTCCCAGAATGCACTTTGACTGAGGCAGTGCTGGGAGGGATTCCGAAGGAGCAGATGTCGGCAGTGTCGTCGCAGTACGATGACCTTCGACCCAGACCCTGCGGCTCCGTGAACAAATCGATTTGCGGCACACTGTAGTCCTGGAAACAGCCAATCAGAGCACAGGGGTGAGCCAATCACATCACGGCAGTGAGCCAAGCGCACCAGGACATCGCAGCGTCAGAGAAGAAAACATACTGAGCCTGGAAACCAGTTGTGTGGTTAAATACAGAGAGAGCGAGGGAGAGAGAGCGAGAGAGAGAGAGAGCGAAAAGTAGATAGAGTGGCAGAGAAGTAGACAATGAGAGTGAGGCAGAGAGAAAGAGACAGAGAGAGATTGAGAGAGACAGAGACAGAGAGAGAGGCAGTGTGTGTCTGAGAGAGAGTATGTGAAAGAGACAGACGGACAGATAGAGAGGCAGTGTGTGTGTGTGTGTGAGAGAGAGAGAGAGAGAGAGAGAGAGAGAGAGAGAGAGAGAGAGAGAGAGAGAGAGACTCACCCTGACAGCGAGGCGCACAGATCCGATGACTACGGGGGGTGGGGAGGCTGGCTGACCCTGTTCATCCGGAAATATTTTATCCCCCCAAATGTTCCCCAGCTCCATGGACCCCTCCTCTAGGGCGACTGTGCGACCTTTGAATCCTGGCTCCTCATACAGGATCCAGCTAGGGGGTACCAAGCACGGCAGAGCATGGGTTAGACCAGGGGATCTCAGACTCAACTGTGCTTTCATTGTTTCCTATAAACAATTAATCTTGAGAGAGAGAGAGGTCACAAGGTCAATGGATTAAACCATAGACGTGATCAGTGGGGTCCCACCTGCCGTGGACACCTGGCCACTCACCAGTTTGATTAATTGGTCGATTGGCTGACTGATTTATTGAGCTGTTAATTGACTGATTAGCTTCTTTAACTGGTTGGTTGGCTGACTAACTGATTGCTCAGTTAACTTATGTATTCGGTTGATTGGTTGACTGATTGACTGACTAATCGATTGCTTAATTTGGTTACGTAATCGGTTGATTGGTTGACTGATTGATTGACTGGTTAAATTGACCGATTGGCTTGTTTAATCGGTTGATTGGTGGGGATTAAATCGGTTGATTAGAGGGGCAGCGGGCAGGACTCACCAGCCCCTCACCACCCTGACTGAGAGCACAGGCGGCAGCTTCCACCGGCTCGTGTCCTCCAGGTCCCGGAATATCTCCACAGCGGTCCCCTTGAACTGGGCCTGCTTATAGATGACCAACTGCAGGGAGGAAGGGAGAGAGAGGGAGAGGAGGGAGAGAGAGAGAGAGAGAGAGAGGGGGAAGAAGAGAGGGAGAGAGGGGGGAGAGGAGGGAGGGAGAGAGAGAGAGGGGGAAGAAGAGAGGGAGAGAGGGGGGGAGAGGGGGAGGAAGGGAGGGAGAGGGAGAGGAGGGAGGGAGAGAGAGAGAGAGGGGGGGAAGAAGAGAGGGAGAGAGGGGGGAGAGGAGGGAGGGAGAGAGAGGGAGAGGAGGGAGAGAGAGAGAGAGAGGGGGAAGAAGAGAGGGAGAGAGGGGGGAGAGGAGGGAGGGAGAGAGAGGGAGAGGAGGGAGAGAGAGAGAGAGAGAGGGGGAAGAAGAGAGGGAGAGAGGGGGGAGAGGAGGGAGGGAGAGAGAGAGAGAGGGGGAAGAAGAGAGGGAGAGAGAGAGGGGGGAGATGAGAGGAGAGAGGAGGAGGGAGAGAGAGGGAGGGAGGGAAGAGAGGGAGAGAGAGTGGGAGAGAGGGGGGGGAGAGACGGGGAGGAAGAGAGATAGAGAGAAGAGGAGGAAGAGAGAGGGAGAGGGGAGAGGTCACACACTGACACTCTCGCACACTAACAGTTGAGACACTCACACACTGTTACCTGAACCTCCCACTATTGGGGTGTAGGGGACCCCCAGGGGGGAGTCCCAGGTGCAGGACGTGGAGAAACCACAGCTTGTGATAAATATGAAGTTGTGCCAGTCGTAAAAAATTAGGGTCAGAACTGCAGAGCCTTTTAAAGTCTATTCACCATCCCTGTCCCACTAGCTCACCTTCCCTGGCCGTTTGTGGAACCCCTTCACATCCGGTACCTGCAGAGGGGAATAAAAGCAAAGGACGATGCGTTAAATCCTGCCACACAGGGACTGTAGTTCAGCTACATTCAGTTTTATTTGTTTATTACTTTTGTAACAGACACTGTCACAATGACACTTTACAGAGGAAACAGGAAGGAAAATTGTGCAAAAACTAGAATTGGAATCCGTGAAGAAGTGAGCTCTTAAGGTGAAAAAACTCCTGAGCATGAAGAAAAACACAGCAGTGCCAAGAAAGATAAACTCTCCAATGGAAGGTATACCCAGGAGAAACCCAGTAATACAGAGAGAGAGGTGCTCCACCAATCGGCTGTTGGTAACAGCAAACAGAAGGGGGATTGGTAGATACCTTCCAATGGTGGAAAATCCAGGTTCAGAAAGTAAAAGCCAGTATTTTGTTCTAATCACCTAGAGTAGCTAATTAGCACAGTTCTTCAGCCAGGAGGTATAACCAATTGGTGAATTCTGCCAGAACAATTCATGGGTGGAAGAAATGCATGGCAGGACTTTTACTTTCTGACCCCTGGACTTTCCACCTCCGATACCTTTGGCCTATACCTTCGGGCAATGGCCACAGGTAAATCCAGAATGTGTCCACCAATCACATTCCGTGTTACTAACATGCTCTGTCATTGGTGGAGTAACACAGCCTAGGCCTAGTTAATACTCCTGCCACTGCCTAAGCCATTAAAATATATGTACAGGAAGTGAGGAAATGAGGTTTGAGTCAGGAATCACAGCACAGTAGCACTCCGGTGGAGGAAGTATGGAGCTAAGAGAAGTGCAAAGGTGCGAAACTTGAGTCAACAACTTTTCAGCCATTCTGACAAACATTAGCCAACAGGGTTTTCCCAAACAGAAAAGCTCAATTTAACAGGATCGGTCAAAAACCCACAAAAGAAAAAGAAAAAAAAAAAAGAAGAAAAAAAGACCAAATTCATGGAAATTCCCAGGATTATTGGGGCTCCGCTTTCAAGTGCTGCCAGCGGATTTCGGAAAACCATCTCAGTCTCGGGCCAAAAAAAACAGCAGTGCGGGAATGTTTCGCGCATTGTGCTGAGGCACCAACTCTGACGACCAGTTCAGAACGCTCACGGTTACATTCGCTTAGCGGGTCCAAGTTCTTATCTGTGGATTTACACTGAGAAATGACGCCCGCTTGAGTTATCACAGCAACACCGATACAGACAAGGCTCGTGACAAGGTCACTGCACATTAAATACGCCAGGGTTAGCCTAGAAGGCAAATTTTCACCTGTAGGCCTTGGCCTATGTGTCCTTGGATTGTGGGAGGAAACCGAAGTACCCAGAGGAAACCCACACAATCATGGGGAGGACATGCACCCTCCACGTGGTGAACGGCACTAGAACCAGGAACCCCCTTTCTCGCCAGGCATTAGCACCAACCACTGTGCCCGCCATGCACATATTAGAACACATTTACCGGCGCTATAATTTCTCTCAGACCTTATTACACAAATGCAGTTGGCAAGCGAGCTATAGAGAGAGGGCGTTGTGCTTGAGTCGAACGTGTCCGCACATTTTTCAGGGATTTATCTTTCCCTCCCTCCGTCTGCCCACTCACCATCCTTGCCTTGACTTGCGCCATATCTGTCTGATCGGCTAGAACTGGGCGAGGCCGCACATCGGGGAGTTCAAAGCTTCTGTGTATTTAATGCGTCTTTATGTCTTTTTTTTTCCCCTGGCTGTAAAACCTGAGTGATGTGTGGTGACTCTGGAGTGCCGGGGCTCTGTATCAGGGCTCTCTGGAGGGAGGCCAGGACTAGGCTCTCCTCTTTGGGCAGCAGTCAGCAGAACAGCCCCCCCCCCCCCCCCCGCCCCGGGCTCTAAAATTCCTGCCATTGTTATGGGTGAGTCACGCTCTTTTTTCACCAATGGAGCGGTGACAGTGAGCCGACATGAGTTCAGTTAAAACAGTGCCCTGTCCTGACTAGGCCTGCCCGGCCCTGTTAAACACAGAGAGAGGGAGCGAGGATGAGATGGGGGGTGGGGAGAGAAATGTAGAGGGAGAGACAGAGAGAGAGAGAGAGAGAGAGAGGGGAGGAGAGTGAGGGAGGGAGGGAGGTAGACAGAGAGGGGTAGAGGAAGGGGGAGGGAGATGCAGTGATGATCTGCTTTGCCTTTTCAAACCAAGTTTACTGCCTAGCTAAACAAACAAAAGAAAAAACAACCATGAGTCATCTCAATGCCCTGATACTTTCAGGTGATCAGCCCTGCTAGATATTCGTGGAATATCCGATACACTAAAAACAACCAAACACAATGACAGCTTGTCAAGGTCACTGTCAGGCTAGATTCTCGAGTTCTTCACATGGATGAGCTTAAAAGATCCCTGATTTAGGCCAGGGGTAACCCTGTAATTTCCTACTTCTAACGGTCAAGAGAGGAATTGCAGCAACAAACCCCTTCAAACCACAACACTATTTATCCCACCCCCTTCTCTGCGAAAACGCTTAAATTGAAATGCCATTGGCTGTGGCAATTAAAACCGATTCCCAACCAATGAGCTTGAATTATTGTACAGCTATACAATGTTTCGGTACAGAGTGCCGGCCCGTCAACTGCATATTTTGAAACCCCGAATTTAAGGACTATAAACACAGGCAGAGGGTGAGACAACATGAGCCTTTTTCAATGATAGGAAGGGATTTACAATGGTTTACCCATTGCACCTTTTAGAAATACATGGCAAGATGTCAGCTTACCTTGGGGTACATTGCCGGGGGGATGGGCAGAGGGGGAGCCACCCGAGGGGAGCATGGTGACAGTGGCTGTGAGCTGGCAACCGGGCCACCGTGGTCCAGGCCGGGGGTCGGGGACCCCACCACACCCGGGTCCTGCTGGTCGGGTGCCGAATTCCTCTCTTTCCCCTCCTCCGGGGATAGTAGCTTCTCCAGAAAACCCGGGAACTTCACAGCGGCAAAGGAAGGCACTGGCGGCGTGTCCTCGGCAAGGGCGGGGGCAGAGTCAAACACCATTCCCTGCTCCGCCGTGCCCGGCAGGGTCCCAGCTGCCTGTGACGGGACGGGGCGAGGTGTTGGGGACGGTGAGGCCAGCTTGCCTGGGGGAGGCAGTAGTGGGGGTGCTGGAGGCGGCTCTTGCGCTTTGGCCGGAGAAGCTGCCGACTCTTGGTTCGGCTTCCGGGACGTCCTCGAGAAATCCAAGAGGCTGGAGAACACCGAACTCCTCCCCAAACGGTCCGAAACAATCTCCCTTTCCTCCATTTCCCCCTCTTCTTCCTCTGTGTCTTCCAACTCATCCTCCTCTTCATCCTCTCTCTCGGAGAGACCCAGGCCGGTGGACTGCAGTGCTTTGAACAGCATGCTCTTCTCAGTCCCGGTCCGCTGGCCCTGGACCTTGCTCCTGGCCTCCGCGCTCTTCTGCTTGAGCATCATAGCCGGCGAGAGGTCCTTGGGCCGGGTCTTCTTGCGCCGGCCGAACTCGAACTTGGTGGGGTCGAAGGTCTTCTCACAGTAGTCCTCTTTGATCGGGGCCAGGCCAAAGGATGGCTTTGGGTGCCCTTGCCCCTGCTTCTTCATGGGCAGTTGGAAGGGGACGCCCATGTACTTGACATTCTTGATGAAGTCCTGAAACTCAGGGGAAGGTTCCTCGGTCTCATCCTCGCTGATCGAGGAGACCAGCTTCCTGTCCCCCCGGCCACGGGCACCGGTGCCACCACTGGGCTTCCTCTTGAACCTCTGGTCCACATCCAGCCAACTGGAAGGTCCTTCGTGCGTCTCGTTAGGGCTTGTGGGACTAAGGAGTTTGTTCAGCAGGTGCTGCTCTGGACTGGTCGGAACCTCTAGCACCAGTTTCTTTTCAGGACTTTTAACCGGGTCGGCAAATGATGTCGGACTCCTGTTTATGGCACCAGTCTCAGAATTCCCCTTTAAGGTCGAAGTTGGCTGCTGTGGCATAGTCAGTCCGGCGGTGACTGGAGCTGCCCGTCTGTCCTTCGCTTCACTCCGTTTGCCAGGCGAGCTGTCCTTCTCTTCCTCCAGGCCTGTGGAGACACGGCCCCCTTTGGGGAGGGGAGGCGTCATGGGCAGGGCAGTGAGCCCATTCAGAGCCGGCTCCTCTGTGGGCAGAGCCACCTTGGAGGCAAGATCTGGCTGCTTACCTGCCTGATCCTCAGCCTTCACTGCCCTGAGAGAACTGTCTGGTGCAGCTGTAGGTGGGGCTTTGGGAGCAGTGGGCGGGGCTTGAGTAGCAGTGGGTGGGGCTGATGTAGTTATAGGTGGGGCTTTGGGAGCAGTGGGCAGGGCTTGAGTAGCAGTAGGTGGGGCTGATGTATCTGCAAGCAGGGCTTTGGTAGCAGCTATAGGTGGGGCATTGGGAGCAGTGGGTAGGGTTTTGATAGTAGCAGGTAGGGCTTGGGTAGTAGTGGGTGGGGCCAATTTAGCTGTAGGTGGGGCTTGTATAGCAGTGGGCAGGGCTGGCTCTGACAGTTTAGTTTTGCTTGGCAGTATTTCCTGCTTGACAGGACGAGTCACAGGTACCTGTACTTCCTCTCTGGTCTCAGGTGCGGCCACTGGCTCGATAGCAGCAGTCAGACTCTCCCTTTCCCTGTCCATGCCATTCTCAACAGGCCCCTCTGCATGGATAGGCTCCTTCTCCGGGCTCGAGACCTGCTCCTCAGATGATTCGGAAGCTGTTTTACCCTTCTGGGCCAGACCAGGTTCCACAGGTGTGACGACAGGTGCCTGAGCAGGTGTTGGGGCAGCTGCAGCATGCGCTTCAGGTGCGACTGCAGGTTTATCAGCGGGTTTCGGGGCAGATGTCTCAGCAGGTGTTGGGGCAGGTGTTGCTGAAGGTTTATCAGCAGGTGTTGGGACAGGTGTGACTTTAGGCTTATCAGAAGGCTTTGGGACAGGTGTCTCAGCTGGTATTTTGGCAGGTTTTGGGACAGGTGTCACTGTAGATATATCAGGAGGTGTTGAGGCAGGTGTAACTGCAGGTTTTGGGGTAGGTGTAACTGTAGGTTTATCGGCAGGTGTTGAGGAAGATGTCTCTGTATGTTTTGGGATGGGTGTAACTCTAGATTTATCAGGAGGTGTTGAGGCAGGTGTAACCGCAGGTTTAACCATCAGTGTTGGGGCAGATTTACGAGCAGGTTTTGGGGCAGGTGTATCGGCAGGTGTTGGGGCAGGTGTGACTGTAGGTTTATCAACAGGTGTTGAGGCAGGTTTTGGGGCAGGTTTATCAGCAGGTGTTGGAGCAGGTGCGACCGCAGGTTTATCAGCGGGTTTCGGGGCAGATGTCTCAGCAGGTGTTGGGGCAGGTGTTGCTGTAGGTTTATCAGCAGGTGTTGGGGCAGGTGTTGCTGTAGGTTTATCAGCAGGTGTTGGAGCAGGTGCGACCGCAGGTTTATCCGCAGGTGTTGGGACAGGTGTGACTTTAGGCTTATCAGAAGGCTTTGGGACAGGTGTCTCAGCTGGTAGTTTGGCAGGTTTTGGGACAGGTGTCACTGTAGATATATCAGGAGGTGTTGAGGCAGGTGTAACTGCAGGTTTTGGGGTAGGTGTAACTGTAGGTTTATCGGCAGGTGTTGAGGAAGATGTCTCTGTAGGTTTTGGGATGGGTGTAACTATAGATTTATCAGGAGGTGTTGAGGCAGGTGTAACTGCAGGTTTAACCATCAGTGTTGGGGCAGATTTACGAGCAGGTTTTGCAGGTGTATCGGCAGGTGTGACTGTAGGTTTATCAAGAGGTGTTGAGGCAGGTTTATCGGCAGGTGTTGGGGCAGATTTAACAGCAGGTGTTGGGGCAGGTGTGACTGTAGGTTTATCGGTAGGTGTTGAGGCAGGTTTTGGGGCAGGTTTATCGGCAGGTGTGACTGTAGGTTTATCGGCAGGTGTTGAGGCAGGTGTTGGGGGAGGTGTGACTGTAGGTTTCCCAGCAGATATTGGAGCAGGTTTATCAGCCGGTGTTGGGGCAGATTTAACAGCAGGTGTTGGGACAGTTGTTGTTGTAGGTTTATCAGCCGGTGTTGGGGCAGATTTAACAGCAGGTGTTGGGACAGTTGTTGTTGTAGGTTTATCAGCAGGTGTTAGGACAGTTGTTGTTGTAGGTTTATCGGCAGGTGTTGGGCTAGGTGCGACCGCAGGTTTCTCAGCAGGTGCTGGGGCAGGTGTGACTCTAGGTTTATCACCTGCCATTTTACCGCCAGGAGAGGGCAAAGACCTCTCCCCCTCCGCTGCCGTACTCCGGGTCTCAGTCCGGGCCGCATCCCCTGCCGGAGCAGCGCTGTCGGTCGGTCCATCAGCATCCTTCCCCCCTTGTTTCTTTATCGGCGCTTGCAGCGCGATTTTATTCTGCTTCGGTTTCGGGGGGCTCCTGTTATTGGGCGTGGGCAGTTTGCTCCCGCCCTGCGCCCCGGCGTCGCCCGCGTCCCTCGGCGGGGTTTTCGGCGGGCTCTCCGTCGCGGCCTTGGCGGGTTTGGCGCCGCCCTTCTCGTCTCTCGCCGCCGGCAGCCTGCCGTCGCCCGGCGCCTTCGGCACCTTCGCCGGCGACTCTTTCCCGCCGGGCTTCCGCGGCTTGCCGTCCGCGTCCGTGGCGACGGCCTCAGCTCTGGCGGGCTGCGGCAGAGAGAGGCGCGGCAGCCGGGTTCCCGCCGGCGCTGCTTCCCCCGGATCCTTCGCGGGGACGGTCGGCGAGACCGAGGCCGGCGTCTTAGCCGCGGCGTCGGCTGTCTTCGTCGGGCTCAGCGGGGCCAAGGGCGACGGAATGGCGGTTTTGGTCTTCCCCGCGGAGAGTTTCCTGGGAGAGGGTGGGCCGGCGTCCGCCGCTTTGGGCAGTTTGCTCCTGGGCGCGGCGCTGTTCTCGTTGGCCACCTGCACCTGCTTTTTCCCGTCGACCGCGGGCGCAGAGTCCGGCTCGGGGCCTTTCGCGGCGAGCCCCTTTTCCGTCCTCACGGGTACCTGGGAGGCGAGCCCATCCGTCTGGGCGGACGTCGACGGCGGCTTTTGCTTGGTCTCCCCCGGCGGCTTCAGCTTCACCTCGGCCGTGAACTTCTTGGGGATTTTGGACTTGAGGGCGTCCGCGGCTTTGTCCCCCGCCTCCGGGGACGCGGGCGTTCGGGCCCCGGCCTCCTCCGCGCCGCCATTCACCGCGCGGCTTTCCGCGGGGGCCTTGGGCTTCGGGACGGCAGCTCCGGCTTTGGGGAGGCGCTGTGGAGGCTGCGGGGGGCTGGTGGGCGTGGCTGCGGCCGTTGCTATGGCCGCACGGGCCGGTTTCGGGGGACCCTCGTTCTTCTCCGCCGCGCCGCTCCGTGACGGTGGCTGTGGCTGCTGCTTTATTTCTAAATCCACCTTCTTCATGGCCGCCGGTCTGTTTGAGGAGGAGAAGAAAATACAAAGCAATACAATCATGATTCATTCATTAAAAGTTTCTTCTTTTTTTTTCTTTTTTTTATACAACCCTTTTTATTTATTTAAAATTACTATGAGTGAAGATCATTTCCCTCATTATTAAACCTCTTTTTGTTCAAAATCTAGTAGTCTAGTAGTCTGAATAGTCTACCAGACCTGGGTTGGAACAGTATTTGTGTTTGGATTCAAATACTTTTCTGCATTTGACTAAGCCCGCCTGGTGTATTGGAACAAATCGAATGATCCCAAAAGCGTAAACCCCCGCCAATCTGGTCGGCCTTGCAGGCTCAAATGCACCCGGCAAGATCAATATCGCAGAGAAAATTATGTTAATCCAAAACAAGTACTATTTAAACCCAGGTCTGCATTCTGCCACCGTATTCTGACTAGCTTACATTTATCAGGGCTTCACATCTCTTCCACTAAGAACAAATTAAATTAAGTAAATTAATTCCTTCAGTACAGGAACGAGTCGACTGCATTCCTGAAAAGAAACAGGGCATCGTCAACGACGCGTGCTCTCGATCGGTTTCGGGTTTTTTTGGGCATGTTTTTGAGAAGGCCATCCCTCGAGCCTCGGGGGTCATTTCTGTGAATGATCCATTACTGGTTCCCAGGCTTTGCTCAGAGTCAGGCCGAGGGTACTGAAGAGTTAAAAAAAAAACTTCCTGCAAGGCAGAAAGTGCTCGTCAGAGGGCTGGCCAGCCAGGCCGCGGGAGGGGAGGGGCCGGTGGCGGGGGACGGGGGACGGTAAAAGTCAGACCGGGATGTGAAAGGCGATTGGGATCTGGGTCATGGGGAGGAGGGCTTTTTCTTCTTTATTTTCAGGACAAATATTAACTTCATGGCTCCTGTTTACCCCCGTGCTCAGAGGGGAGGGACACAGCGGAAATGCTGACCTTGATCACTCACTGTACAGATCTAAGCGTGCACATTAGTACACAGGACACACCCACACACACACACACACACACACACACACACACACACACACACATTGCCACATTACCAAACAGCCCACAAACTCAAACAAGCACACACACACACCCACACACACACACACACACGCACACACATTACCACATTACCAAACAGCCCACAAACTCAAACAAGCACACACACACACACACACACACACACACACACACACACATTACCACATTACCAAACAGCCCACAAACTCAAACACACACACACACACACACACACACACACACACACATTACCAAACAGCCCACAAACTCAAACAAGCACACACGCACACACATTACCACATTACCAAACAGCCCACTAACTCAAACAAGCACACACACACACACACACACACACACACACACATTACCACATTACCAAACAGCCCACAAACTCAAACTCAAACACACACACACACTCACATTACCTCACTGCCCACAAGCACAAACAAACACACACACACACACACACACACAGAAACACACAAAGCCCACAAACACACACACATGCACACGCACATTACGCCACAGTCCACAAACAAACACAAACGCGCACACATATATTACCACACAACCCACAAACACACACACACGCATTACCACAGGACACAAACACACACAGACACACACATCCGCATACCTGCACACACACACACACACACACACACACATTACCACAGCCTATTGCTTCCACAAGTACACACACACACTTCACCACACAGCACGTTACTTCTGCAAGCAGAAGATTTTTGTTTTTAAACGCCCAAACACACATGCATGCCCGCTAATGCACACAAGTACACATACACACATACACAAGCACACACACACACATTTGCATGCACGTGCAGACACACACACACACACACACACACAAACACACACTATCATTAGTAAACACTAACGGTAACTTTCTCCTCTGCAAAACATTATTTTTCACTCACTCACGCCACGTTGTGAACAGCCCTTTCAATCCAAGCAATAAAACAAATAAAACAAAGAAGTTAACTATTGTTTACCTGCAGCCACTGAAGATGCCACACACTCCATTTCTCAAGCGGTTAGTGCAGAAATGACATTGTAGGAGTGAATACAAAATAATAATAAACCATAAGCGATCCAGGTCGTCCCAGGGAAGGTACATAGAGAACGGGAGGGATTTTTCCAGAAGGCAGAAAGCTCAGCAGGGGCAGTGGGAAAAGTTCAGAATGGTAAAATTCTGAACCCCGCTCGGATTTTATCACACGTCGTTACCTGCGCGGAAGACCCCCCTGACCCGAGAACCCTACAGAACTCGCGTAGCCAGCAGCCCAGGACAAAAACCAGCCTCTAACCCAAAGTGGAAAAGCCCCTGAAGACACGCATTCCCCACATCCTAAACATGAGCCCCCGTGTGCTGGACTGTGTAGAAAACTAAAACCCTACATTCAGCGGAGGAAAATATGATTATGTGGCAAAGATTCCTTAGGCTGTTCCAAGGAATTTAGCATCACAATGCCAAGATATTCCAGCGTGTGCGTGTGTGTCTGTGTGTGAGAGAGTGCGTGTGTGGGTGTATATGTATGCATGTGTGTGCGTGTGCGTGTGTGTGTGTGTGCATGCATGCAGGCATGTGGGTGTGGGTGTATATGTATGCATGTGTGTGTGTGTGTGCATGTGTGTGCGTGCATGCAGGCATGTGGGTGTGTGTGTGTGTGTGTGTGTGTATGTGTGCGTGTCTATGTGAGAGAGGGAGAAAGAGAAAGAGAGAGAAAGAGAGAGAGCTCATGTTACACAGTTCTGCAGGAGATCAAAGCGCTCGCTGGCAGTAGCAGGGCGGGCGGAGTTAGGGTTAGGGTTAGGGGGCGGGTTAGGGTTGGGGTTAGGGTTAGGGGGCGGGTTAGGGTTAGGGTTAGGGTTAGGGTTAGGGGGCGGGTTAGGGTTAGGGTTAGGGGGCGGGTTAGGGGGCGGGTTAGGGTTAGGGGGCGGGTTAGGGTTAGTGTTAGGGTTAGGGTTAGGGTTAGGGTCAGGGGGCGGGTCTCACTCACAGTTTGACCTCTGACCTCAGCGGGCCCCTCTCGGCGGCGGGCTCGGCGTTCAGGCTGAGGTTTTTGGCGAAGGCGCGCTCGGTCTGGGACACCTTCGTGCTCCTGCGCCGGGGCTCGGCCGCGCCGGCCCGCGACGACGGCGCCGCCATCTCGGTCTCCGCGGCGACGGGCGGCGGCCCCTCCTCCGACCCTCCCAGGTGAGTCTCCACCCACAGCAGGCGGGGCCTCACCGGCGCGCCACGTCCCGCGGGCGGGGTCGGGCAGCCATTGGTGGGCGTGGCCTCCCCGGAGTTGGGCTCCTCCTCCCCCCCGTGCGGGGCCCGCACCCAGACCGGGGCCTCGGTGTGGTCGGAGCAGGACTGGGAGCGCTGCGCCTGGCCCTCCAGGGCCGTGGTCCTGACGAACGCCGCCCCGTCCCGCGTCTCCGCCGGGTCCCAGCTGGCCGGCCGCGCCTTGCTGACCACCTCGAAGTTGTGCTTGACGGTGGTCCGGACGGCGGGCTGCCCGTCGGGTCCGACCCCCTCCCCCCGCTCCTCCTCCTGCCCCGGCCCGGCGCTGACACTCGTCTCCTCCAGGTACGCCTGCAGCTTCCGGCACACCCCCCCCAAAACCACCTCCGGCGACTTCACCTCCCCTCCGCTCTTCCTCCTCTTCTTCTCCTCCTCCTCCTCCTCCTCCTCCTGCTGCTCACCGCCGCCGCTGCCTCCGACCCCCACGGCCACGCCCTCCTGAGACCCCGCCTCCTTCACACTGCTCCGCCCACTGCTGTCGCTGTCGGCGAACGGGATGCCCTCCCCGTCCAGGAGCGAGACCACGCTCCGGGAGCCGGGGCTCTCCCTGAGCCGGCCGATGCGGAGCTCCGGCAGGGACGCGCCGGCGTTCCCGGCGTTCCCGGCGTTCCTGCGCGCTTCCCGCGGGCTGCCGGTGGGGGTGCGGGAGCCCTCCGCGTCAGGTAACTCGGGGCCGCGTGCGCGGGTGGGGGACCCCCCGTCCTCCTTGCTGTCGGAGTGACTCCTGCTGCTCTTCCGCCTCTTGGCGAAGAAGCTTCCGATGCGAACCAACACACTCTGCTTCTCGTCCGAATTCTGCGGCAACAACAAATAAGACATTAATTAATGCGTATCAGGACCATCCGACGGCGCTGATACCGTCTCTAGGGAACACAATAAAATAATCAAACGGTTCCTTGGCAACAAAATAAAGATAATTATCTTTTGGCAGTTGCACCTTGGACATGCACAGGGATTTTAATGTGGTTTAGAGAAACCACAGATTATTCAGCATGATTCAGAGGCACTCGTTTCAGGCAGTAAGGGTTTTAAAAACATATCAAAGTTAAACTGAAAAAATGCACCGTATCTGAGAAACTTAGAGTCTTTGTCAACTTTGCATAATGCAAATACACATTCAAAACGACCCAGAATGAACCAATGAACCACACTAGATTTCAAAACTCCTGAAAATTAAATAGCTGCAGAATAAAAGAAGCACTACTCCCATGAATGTTTTCCATACACAGAACAGAATAATGTCCATTTATGTTTGAAATAGATTATTCATTATTATTATTCATTATTTCTCCTGTAACATGAAGATGTTAACAAAAAAACAAAAAATCTTCTTTGTTCATTATCCTCCAGTGAATGTTACATTTACAATGTCTTAAAGGCTCGTCCTCATTTCGTACAAGCACTAAAATCAGAACAATCAATCAACGGGACAACTTGCTAAAATACCCCCAAACTACAAACAGCCTGTCCCTCCGTTACCATTGCGAAGATTAATAGATTTAAACCGAAAATAACTCACAACAAACGACTCTCCTGTTGGTGAAATTAGAAACTAGACGCTCTGAATTCCTGAGCTGTGTAGTTGCTTTAAAAACGTCTTGTTCCCAGTAAAGTTGTTTGAAAGGTCCCGCTGAGGTGAGCAGATTACTTTTCGGTTTCCTTATATACGCGTAAAAAATAGGCTCGCCATGTTCTGGGCGAAGGCTGAAAGCAGACGGGTACATTAGAATAAACGGCCCGGGGCGGGCGCAGGTCGGTCTATAAACCGGAGAGCCAGCCTCTCGGGAAAACGATCGGGTTGGCGCACCTGGGGTCGTGACGTAGTGGCCGTCTTGCGTTACATGGAGCCCGGCAAAAGGGTTTTCAAGGGCGAATCACATTCAGATATCCCGGTGTGCCAGAGACCAAAAAAAGTGTCGCCTGAGCTAGGGAATGATTAAATCAACGTGAAGCATTGTATGTCACAAAGCTTAAATAATAAGCCAACTAATTAGCATTTGCATTTTTGAAAACTGTATGAAGTAATTCCTTCCTAGTACGAAGGTAGGCAATCGCACCCCCCAACAAAAAAAGGGGGGAAAATGAAGAAAAAAAGAAGAAGCAATTAGGAAAATTAGCAGGTTCCTGTGTACGTGCAGTTTCACAATAATTGGACTCGAACGGGATTTATAAAAACAATATATTTTTTTTATAAAAACGTATTTTCTTATACGAAATACGACAACCCGCGGCAATAATCACTCTCTCACCATGTTCTCTCTGGGAAAGGTTAAACCATGTTCGAACAAGGAGACTAGTTCGCGCGGAACCGAATCCCAGCAGCGACACACAATAACAGTTGAAATGCTGACCTGTTCGAGAGTCTCACACGCTGTCGCGTACACAACAACAATAACGGTTTGGCGGACTATTAAGATACAACTGTATGAGCCAAAATGGTCCCGAACATTCTTGCCTGAAAATATTAAAATATCTACCGTAATGTCAGCCATGATGCACAGGCGGGAGCACAGGTGTATCAGTCGGAGTTAAGTGTCTGTCTGGAGCTCTGACTTCCATGAACACCGCAGGTACGGCACCCAGGATGTTGGGCAACACCGTTCATGTGGTTCACACGTACCTGAATTATTTATTTATAACAAGCATTGCGTAGAAACGACCACACCTTCCCTTTCTTTAACACTGTGAGGCCGAAAGTGACTCCGGTTCAGACAGAAGACCCAACTGCGGCATATCATGCGTATTTTGTAAAATGTGCGTAAGCTTATGCTAAAAAACAAAACAAAAATAAGGAATGTAAATGATATTGCCCGGAAGATGTAACAGGAAAACGGCATAACATGTGGAATGCAAAATGTAGTCAAAAGTTATGAAAACCATTAAATTACATCATAGCTGTCACATTTGCGGCATATATAATATACAATGTATACAAACATTTTAATTAAAGTACAGTACTAGCCAAGGTACCTGAATCTCTCCATTTACGTCCATCAGCTATCATCCATTAGCTCCATAGGCCATTAGCTCTGGGTGAGAGGCAGGAATACACCATACCCACATCAGAGGGCACACACCCCACTCACTCACACACCTGCATGTCTATGGAGTGTGGGAGGAAACCGGAGTACCCGGAGGAAACCCACACAGACACGGGGAGAACATGGTAACTCCACACAGACATGGGGAGAACATATAGACTCCACACAGACACAGGGAGAACATGCACACTCCACACAGACACAGGGAGAACATGCTAACTGCACACAGACACGGGGAGAACATGCTAACTGCACACAGACACGGGGAGAACATGCTAACTCCACACAGACACGGGGAGAACATACAAACTGTACACAGACACGGGGAGAATATGCTAACTCCACACAGACACGGGGAGAACATGCTAACTTCACACAGACACGGGGAGAACATGCTAACTCCACACAGACACAGGGAGAACATGCTATCTGCACACAGACACAGGGAGAACATGCTAACTCCACACAGACACGGGGAGAACATGCTAACTGCACACAGACATGGGGAGAACATGCTAACTCCACAGAGACATGGGGAGAACATGCTAACTGCACACAGACACAGGGAGAACATGCTAACTCCACACAGACACGGGGAGAACATGCTAACTCCACACAGACACAGGGAGAACATGCTATCTGCACACAGACACAGGGAGAACATGCTAACTCCACACAGACACGGGGAGAACATGCTAACTGCACACAGACATGGGGAGAACATGCTAACTCCACAGAGACATGGGGAGAACATGCTAACTGCACACAGACACAGGGAGAACAACCACTGCACCACGGTGCAGACCCTATCTTCTCAGCTACCCTACCACCCAACCCATTATATCAACAACAAAAAACCCTGTCCACTTAAGGTATGTTATTTGATTTCCTATGCCATTCCCAGGGAATTCATTAACTCTATTGAGTGCACCCAGGAAATGTACCCTTTCATCATCTTTAAAGCCTCTTCAAAGCTTCTTTAAAGTGAGCTTTTTGTCCTCCAAACCTGGCAGAGAGCCAAAGCAGACATGCTCTTTCTCACAGGCCTGTGTTTGCCCGCATTCATCAATGGGCTCGCGTCCGGAGGACGAGCGAACGCATCTTAACCCTTCGAGGTGCAGGACCGCAGATACTGACCGCCATCAGAACGTCCTCAACTCAACATTCTAATGCCAGCCTCACAGTCCCCGCTGGTTGCACAACATAGAATAGAAGCACTGGAGCTCTAGAACATAGAATGGGAAAAAAACGAAATTCCAAAAAAAAAAAAACATTCCAAATAACCTACTCTTCAAAGGGCCAAGCAAAAGTAGGACATGAGGAGTTGTGAAAGCTATTTAGCTGATCATTTTATCCAACGCTACTTACAGTTGATTAGACCAAGCAGGGGACAACCCCCCCCCCCAGGAGCAATGCAGGGTTAAGCACCTTGCTCGGGGCTAAGGGCCCAACAGCTGCACAGATATTATTGTGTATATACTGGGGACGGTACTCCATACACCTGTGCAGGGAGCTCGATACACCTGGGGCCAGGTGTCTACAGCTGGGTCACTGAAATGGATACAGCGTGTTTTAACACAAACAGGTCTCTATTATGCTGTGTGACAAAGGCAGTGGCTAAAGCAAGGCGACGCCCTGATTCTGAACATATGCTGACGCGTAAAGACAAGGAAGCCATTTGCATACAAAAGGTCAGTGAGCGGATTCAAGCAGGATGTTCCCGTCCTGTGCGAACCAACCCTCCTCGTGTCTAAATGAGTTCTGTGAATCAGGGACAAGAACTCTTGCAGTGCAGTGCTAAAAGCAACAAACACTGTTTTTAGAACTGCGATCGCGAGGCTGTTCCTTTGCGGAAAATACACTTTCATATGCAACACTTAAATCTGCACATGTACATAAATATGCGAGCACAAAAAAATAACCAAAAGGACGACTGAGATATCTTGACCCGTTCCTAAAAGACTGATAATTACTGCCTATTCATGTGTTTCAGTGTTCCACAGTTACCGTGGCAGTGTTCCACAGTCACCACGGCAGCAGCTGATGTGCTCCAGTGTTCCGTGGTTACTGACGGCAATATGGGGCACAATGGGGCTTTTCAACAGCAGCCAGATTCAGCTTCAGCTCCCCCCTAACCACTCCCACCCCAGTGGGACCAATCTCGGGGCCCCATGAATGCTGCCCAGTTTGGGAAGCTGGTCTGGCGTGTTTGCACCAGTGGGAGCAAGAGGAAACAGACGTACAGAGGTGTCTGAATTAAAGGTGTGGTCAGCTTCATCCCATAAGTTTCCCCTGTGGACTGGACATTGGATCAGGACTGGGCTGTTCCCCTGGCCTGTCACTGTTATATCATCAGCTGAATGGAGGGATTTTAGCTGCAAGGTGATCCGGTGTCGCTCCGGACAAAGGACCAGGTAACAAAGTAAAGCGCATAGTCCCTTTCACCAAACAGACAACTGTCATCAATCATTCATAAGACACTGTCATCGGACCTGAGAATGCGCGAGAGTGCGGTGTTCCTCACTGAGAGTGTGAGTGTGCTGCCCCCTTCTGGCCACTTATATCCATGACTCCCCACGAGAGCCAGTCTGCTGATGAAGGCACGCTGAAATCAAAATGAACTTTTTCCTCAATTTAGTAAATTCTTCATAACCCTACGCACATGTCTTGAAGTATATATTCCAAAAACATCATAAAATTGCAATACTTGTGTATTTTCACACGAAAGATTTCCTGGAAAAAGAGAGATTTTACGAGATTTAATGATGTGTACCAGCGGGCGTGTATTTAGATAAAATGTCTGTCAATTTTCCGTTATTCTTCCCCCCAGAGCCATAGGCTACGACTGTACTCCCCATTCTCAGGCAAACAGACTCCCCGGCCTCCAGAAAACCCCCCTGAAAGGCCGTATACGTCATTAATTTTTTTTTTACATTTTAGTCATTTGGCAGACGCTTTTAATCCAAAGCATAGTGCATAGGTTCTTCCACAAGTTTAAAGCATCGCATCCATATCGTGCGGTTCTAACTTCCGTTTCAGCGCGTCTTTAAGGTACGCGTGTTTACTTTTCTCTCTGTTTTGAAACAGGCAGTGATGTTTACACTGGTAGCTGCTAAATTTAACTCAACTTCGTTTCAAAATCAATCTATCAATCAACCAACCAACCAGGCAGCCTACCAACCAACCAATCTATCTAGCAATCAAACAATCAATCAATCAATCAATATATCAACCAATAAATCAGTCAATAAGAACTATCTTAATTTCCAGGGAGTGCGGTGTCTACGTGTACACACACACACCGAAACACACCTAGAGATAATAGCCTATTATAACATAATATATTACAATATAAAAAGATAATAAACAAATATACAATAAAATATTATAGGTCGTAGAAGTACAGCATAACAGTTTTGTATACATTCTAACATAAATTCATCTTAAAAAAGGGCAACTTTATACCCAAGCATTCGTTCACAGCTGACACGAAATATAAGGTCAGTCGTTGCCTGGCGACCGGCCAAGCTTTGGCCCCGTCCCTCCAAGCCCCGCCCACCGGCTCCCCGTCCTCTCACATCAACACCACTGCAGCCGTTGGCGAATCACAATAGCCAAACCCGGGTGATTGACGGCTGCCCCCAAGGGGAGGTAGGTAGTGAAAATATGCACCGCCGGTTCCTCAGATCTCGGAGTCTGCGGAGTGATGTCACTTCCTCTGTCCTCAACGAATCCCCAGAAGTGGGCGGGGCCACCATGCCAGGGCTTGGCCGTGGTGATGTCACACTGGCAGACACATCACGTACGTGGCTGGAAACCTCTGCCTGTTCCGACAGTACCTCCTGCCTGTGGCATGGATTCTAAAAGCAGGTGAAGCCTTTTTCCTCCAGTAAGTAAAACACTGTTGAAGTAACAGTGCCCCGGACATCAGAACAACACGAGCTTCCGCGATATGACGTATACGCAAGCAAAAGACACATCTTTCAGGGGGGGGGATTCTATGTTATTGACATTACATTGCGGGTCCCAGTCACGTACCTTAACCACAACGTTACAGGCCACCACCTCAAATGGGGAGGGGTAAGAATGCGTGAAAGGACATGGGGACTGGAACGGGACGACACTATATCTACTCAACAACATTAAATCACAATTAAAATAGTTTTCCAGGCAATGGATGGAAAACAGATTCGGAGGGACAACACACAAGTAGTGGCATTGTATAATCTTTGGGGAATATGTACTTTTTGATATGTTCCTCTGGTTATCGAGAATGAACAGGATTAAGTAAATCTAATTTTGATTTCACTGTGTCCTTGCACTTTAATGTGGTTTTACTGAAGTAAATGTGGGGATTATCTGAACTGAGAGGGTGCTTTTGCAGATGAAAGTGTGTTATGTTTATTTAACTGTGAGTAACAAAATGAGTGTTGACTGCCGCCTCCTGCTCATTTGCATATTTATACCTGTTCAAACAACATGGGTCATTGCAGTCTGCCAAAATAATATCAAACACTTGTGTTTTAACTGAGATTAAGTGCTGTACAAATCAGGAATCTCAAGCCAATGCAACACAGACAACATGGTATGTCAGTACAGATCAGTTTGGGGAATAAAAAGAAGACAATTTTAGAATGTTTTTCGGAGAAATTCAGTTCAGTTTCAGAACTACTTACTAATATCTGCCACATACACCAGGACTCAACATGTTGAATCTTGATTCTGTTAAATATGACATGGATCTGATCCACCAGCTCGTCACTGTTATGATAACAATCATTTAACAGACTTTCATTTTCATGAAGACTATAGTTTTTATGCATTGGAATTCTCAGAAGTTTCATTCTTGTCTTTTCTGCAGTGTAGCTTGTTCTGAAATAGAGTTAAGGTTTGAATTCTCAGTACTGGCCTATTGTAGCTTATGCACTGGCCTACACAATAGCTTATAAATCTACACAGTACCCCGCTGAAAAAAACAAAAAAAACAGGTCAAGCTAGGTTTTAAAACAGCTGGTAGCTGGTTGACCGGTTCTGCTGGTTGACCAGCCAAGCTGGCATTGCTGGATTTTACAGCAGGGCAGTGCACACAGACCTAAACACTGGCTGAACGCAGCGAGTTACGTGTGTTGTCTAAAGTGAATCCACATAAAGCACACACCCAGCGCAGTCAGAAACCTTGTTCCTAATCTCCTCAAACAGCACACACCCAGCGCAGTCAGAAACCTTGTTCCTAATCTCCTCAAACAGCACACACCCAGCGCAGTCAGAAACCTTGTTCCTAATCTCCTCAAACAGCACACACACAGTGCAGCCAGGAACCTTGTTCCTAATCTCCTCAAACAGCACACACTCAGTACAGCCAGGAACCTTGTTCCTAATCTCCTCAAACAGCACACACCCAGCGCAGTCAGAAACCTTGTTGCTAATCTCCTCAAACAGCACACACCCAGCGCAGTCAGAAACCTTGTTCCTAATCTCCTCAAACAGCACACACCCAGCACAGTCAGAAACCTTGTTCCTAATCTCCTCAAACAGCACACACCCAGCGCAGTCAGGAACCTTGTTCCTAATCTCCTCAAACAGCACACACCCAGCACAGTCAGAAACCTTGTTCCTAATCTCCTCAAACAGCACACACCCAGCGCAGTCAGGAACCTTGTTCCTAATCTCCTCAAACAGCACACACCCAGCACAGTCAGAAACCTTGTTCCTAATCTCCTCAAACAGCACACACCCAGCACAGTCAGAAACCTTGTTCCTAATCTCCTCAAACAGCACACACCCAGCACAGTCAGAAACCTTGTTCCTAATCTCCTCAAACAGCACACACCCAGCACAGTCAGAAACCTTGTTCCTAATCTCCTCAAACAGCACACACCCAGCACAGTCAGAAACCTTGTTCCTAATCTCCTCAAACAGCACACACTCAGTACAGCCAGGAACAGTGCCCCAGACATCAGAAGAACACAAGCTTCCGCGATATGACGTATACGCAAGCAAAAGACACATCTTTCAGGGGGGGGAATTCTTGAAGGGTGGGGAGTCTATGTTACTGACATTACATGACATTATATTAATGGCTTTTGGCAGACACTCTTATCCAGAGCGACGTACAGGTCCAAAAGAGATATTCAGTACCTTTTCTGTGAAACTTCAGTTCTTTGAAACTCAGCTCTGTTTCAGTTACGTTAGTTAACATAATAGCTGACCGCTAGCTAGCTAGTTACAGCTGAGAAGGCTACTTAACTAGCAAGCAGGCATTTGTGAATTACAGTTGGCAGCGAACATTACAGTAGCTGACCAGGTGGATACACTTACAAATCAAAGTGGTTAAGGCACATGCTTTTGATAGTTAATGACTAAGTTTCAAAGTACAAAAACATGTGATAGCATTGTATCAATACAGTGCATTACAGCTATTTAGCTGATGTTTTTATTTTTATTTCATCCAAGGTAATTTACAGCTGATTAGACTACGGAGGGGACAATCCCTACACCGGAGCTTGATCACCAACCTTCCGGGTCCCAATCCTGTACCTTAGCCACTAGGCTACAGGCTGCCCCAGTCATGTACCTTAGCCACTAGGCTACAGGCTGCCCCAGTCATGTACCTTAGCCACTAGGCTACAGGCTGCCCCAGTCATGTACCTTAGTCACTAGGCTACAGGCTGTCCCAATCATGTACCTTAGCCACTAGGCTCCAGGCTGCCCCAGTCATGTACCTTAGCCACTAGGCTACAGGCTGTCCCAGTCATGTACCTTAGCCACTAGGCTACAGGCTGTCCCAATCCTGTACCTTAGCCACTAGGCTACAGGCTGCCCCAGTCATGTACCTTAGCCACTAGGCTACAGGCTGTCCCAGTCATGTACCTTAGTCACTAGGCTACAGGCTGTCCCAGTCATGTACCTTAGCCACTAGGCTACAGGCTGCCCCAGTCATGTACCTTAGCCACTAGGCTACAGGCTGTCCCAGTCATGTACCTTAGCCACTAGGCTACAGGCTGTCCCAGTCATGTACCTTAGCCACTAGGCTACAGGCTGCCCCAGTCATGTACCTTAGCCACTAGGCTACAGGCTGTCCCAGTCATGGACCTTAGCCACTAGGCTACAGGCTGTCCCAGTCATGGACCTTAGCCACTAGGCTACAGGCTGCCCCCCAGAAGTTCTTGTCACACTAGAGCAATAGAGGCAGTAAGTTACTCTACACTACACTACACTACACTACATTACATTATATTACATTATAGGAATTTGGCTGACGCTCTTCTCCAGAGCGACGTACAACCAAGTTGCACGCCCATAACCAGGGACAAGTGCACTGAAAGACCCTAGAGGGAAGTCCAGCCTCAAGTGCTCAGAGTACAACAGAGATAAGGAACGTGGGCCCTGCAGATGAATCTGCTGACAGAGGACTGCGTCTGCAGGAGACGCAGCGGTAAAGGAACGCACACGCGCGGGCGGGCGGGCGGTGGGAGCAGGGACCTACCTTCCTGGACCGGGGGGAGGTGGCGCTGCGATGGGACATGTCCAGGCTGTACGTGGAGGTCGAGTCCTCGGAGAGACACTCGCTCTGCACGCTGTACTCCGTCTGCACGCTCACCTGGTCGAAGTTCCTGCAGGGGCACAGCGGGGGCGGGAGGGAGGGGGGTTAGTCCTGCATCCCAGGGGGGTTAGTCCTGTGTCTCAGGGGGGTTAGTCCTGCATCTCAGGGGGATTAGTCCTGCATCTCAGGGGGGTTAGTCCTGCATCTCAGGGGGATTAGTCCTGTGTCTCAGGGGGGTTAGCCCTGCATCTCAAGGGGGTTAGTCCTGCATCTCAGGGGGATTAGTCCTGCATCTCAGGGGGGTTAGTCCTGCATCTCAGGGGGGTTAGCCCTGCATCTCTGCCACCCTCTCGGCTGGGTTTACAGTGTGGTTCCTTTCCAGGACAGCCTGGTCAGGAAAGGAGATTAAATTAAATTAATTGTTCTAAACAAATGCCCACAGAATGACTTCCATGAGCTGACGGAAGCGACAACAACCACACCCACCCCCGAACAACCCCAAACCCCAAACCCCAACCCCAACCCCCAACCCCAGTATCCACGGCCCCTCAGTCACCTGCAGCCTCCTGGTCTTCACCCCGGGGAGAAGAGCGCAGAACGAGGAACACAGAACGCAGAACGAGGAACACAGAACGCAGAACGTGGAACGCAGAACAAGGAATATGGAACACGGAATTCATGCATGCGAAGGCTCCTGCCTGCTCTACTGCACTGACGCAGAGACAGCAATTTCACTCTCTCTTTCTCTTTCTCCCTCTCTCCCCCTCTCTCCCTCTTTCCCTCTCCCCCTGTACTCTCCTAGAACGGAGCCCTCCTGCTGTTGTCCCAGGGAGATGCTGACCCGTGTGACCAAAGGCCCTGGGACAGCACAGGAATGCACCGTGTCGATGGGTGCACCCCCCGCCCTAAATCTCACACTGAAGTGAGGAGAGACCCCCTTCTCCCCCCCTCAACGCTCACAGGCTGCATTTCCTCTGCCCAACCAGCAGGGGGCAAACTTGTGCAGAGCATGCCGTCTCAATACTTGTACTCTGCAGAAAATATTGAATGTATTTTTCCAACCATTGCAACATATCTCACAAAAGCACCACCCCAAACCCTTGGCCCTTACCTCAAACCACCACCCTCCCCCAAGCCCCACAATAACACGAATTAAACTTAATAAAAATGCTGATCTCAAAGTACCTCTGTCGCTCGACATGAAAGAGTCACGGCTGCCGTGTGGAGATTATGCCAGAAGAAGAGTGCCGGGGGGGGGGGGGGAGTATGGGAGGTCCTCCAGGAGGAGATGTTGTGTAATGTCTCTTATCCAACCGGCAGGCGGGGCGGGGGCTTCCCCTCCAACACTGAATTAAGGCAGAGGGCAGGACCAGCAGCCGCGGGGCATATTTAACCCCCTCTTACCCCGCATCACCTCAGTCTGGAGGCATGGCATTGATGTCAAATCAAACGTACGCTCATATCGTGGTTTCTACAGAGAGCTGTCACAGTGCAAGACGCTTTACAGAGTGACAGAAGGAAAACTTGGCAGAAACCAGGCCAGATCCCCCCCAAACCAGGCCAGATCCCCCCAAATCAGGCCAGATCCCCCCAAATCAGGCCAGATCCCCCCAAATCAGGCCAGATTCCCCCAAAACCAGGCCAGAACCCCCCCCCCCCCCCCCCCAAATAAGGCCAGACCCCCCCAAAACCAGGCCTGAACTCTCCAAAACCAACCCTGAACCCCAAAAACCAACCCTGAACCCCGAAAACCAACCATGAGCGCCAGGAACCAGGCCTATACCCCCAAAACCAGCAAAACCAGCCCAGAACCCCCAAAAAGGTAAGCAAGCGATGTAAGAACTCCCCAGTGGGGAGACAAACACTCAAACTCCCAAAAGTGACAGAATCTCGGGACGAACCCAGCTACGGAGGGGAAGGCTGGGTTTGGCACAGTGTAAAGTAAGGGTGGAAAGGATGGTAACACACGCAATGTAACGACATAAATATTGTACTAAATCATCTAAACGATAACTCAGACTCGCAAAGGCAGAGGCGGCATAGAATAGGTGCTGTTACTGAACGGTGAAAACATCTGGTGTTTTTCAGCCGACAACATTCGTAGCGCCCAAGTCTCTGTTGCCCCGAGTAACGCCCTGGGGACCAATCCCTCGCCTCCGCACCTCAGTCCGTATACCTCACGCACATCGATGATGGCGGCTGTTCTGCCTTTCACGGGGTGATTTAAGCGTCATTTTAGAGGGAAGAGAGGCTAAATCACTTAATTTCCTTAATTTATACCCCCTCCCCTGACTTCACAAAAAAAATCACATATCAGGATTTTGGAAACTGGAGCACTAACATCTGTGAAAGTACTACAGCAAGAAGGCGTTCAAACACTGCAAACACACACACACAAACAAATTATCTTCATCTGTGGTATTCAGTGGCCACTGAGGGGGAGGGGGGGGGGGAGTGTGTGAGGGTTACATGACCCACATTAAGTCCCCACCCAGGAGTCTAGTGGTTTTAAAAAAAACAGAGGCTGGGACAGCTTAGCTCCCCACCGCCGTAGCCCCCTGCTCTCGCCAAAGAAAAAGGAGGGCTTGTTAAAATGCCCAGTTGGCCGTCGGCCGAGGAGGACTTCCCACCCGTCGACACGGACGTGCGCCGAAAACAAAACAAAAAAAACAATGGAGAGAAATGCCACCACACCGAAAATAGTTCTGGGCTGGGCTCCCCGTCGCATTACCTGATAGGTGCCTACGTGTTCTCTAATAACCTAGCTGTGGTGGCTCTGGGCGCCAACTGAGCAAACTATAAATCAATAACAATAAACCTTCAGACGGAGGTTTAAAATGAAGTGAAGACTGAAGCGAATATTGGGCTATACTGTGTGGCCTTAGACTCCTTAGAAAATATTACATTGCAAACATACAACATTACATGAATAACCATTAATCCGAAAATGATTGTATAATCAGGTCGAGTTATCGTATATTTGTAGGAAAATCTGAACTGATAACAGGGCTCCAGCACTGAAATGCGTTCTGGATGTGTGCCCAGGTCTTGTTTGTGAAAGAGATTATTAACGATGTATATGGTAAATGATAAATGGACTGCATTTATCTAGCGCTTTTATCCAAAGCGCTTTACAACGCCCATTCACCCATATCTCAGTGGGACAGCCAGAGTAAAATGATCGTGATTATGGTGCGCAATACAACAACAAACTGGGACATTCCCTCCCGTCACCGTGAAGAGAGAGAACACCGAGCAGTGTGAAATGTGACGGGCGTGTCCGTAAGGTCGGCCGTCCTGCCAACGCGCTAATTAGCCGCGCAGCTAGAACGCCAGCTCCAGCCCTGTTACGGTCGCGTGAGAAATGCCACAGCTATTTTTTGGAAGGAGATGAGGCCCAGAACACCGCGAAGGATTTTTGCCGTTTGCTCCGGAGAGCGTCCCGTTGGCCACACGCATTAATAAAAATAAAAAAAAGTGATCAGATAAGACTTTTATCGCATCATTAGCCTACTTTGCGTTTCATATCAACGTTGCTTCGTTCACAAACATATTATACGTATTTATAATACGTAGCTACAGCAGGTTATTAACTGCAATACAGGTGATGGATAGATGGCATAGTTGCATAGGCTGTATATTGCCTTCGTTACATACCTTACACACCTTTAAACGATTAACAGATTAAGGCGTCACCTGGCCTCGTTCTCCAGAAGCTACTGCACATTACGCCCAGTGAAAGAACGCACGTGCAGCACTGGTAATAACGTGGAATAGACAGACATGCATTAGGCCCGTTCAATGCGGAACTATGCATGGGACGTGGCAGAACCCATTTTCCTTTTGTTTTCGATTCTGTTCATCTTATTTATTTTCGTCGTACAGATTAAGACAAATCAAAATGTCTAAAAGCTTAAAACCTTCTGGAAGTGTGAGCTTTCACCAGGTATTTTCATCTGGATGAAACACACTAAATGAAATAACCCCTGAACAGTATATTGCAGGATATATTTACGCACTCACAGTCAATATTAGTTGCTGATATACTATATATATATATATATATATATATATATATATATATATATATATATATATATATATATATATATATATATATATATATATATGTCAGGTACAACTGCCATATTTTAAATATATTAATATATATATATTTTACAAATTATTTTTTAAATTTACAATGTCTGATATGACTGATATGTACCATTTTAAATGATGATATGCTGTCATTTAAAAACTTTCCAGAACCGTCTTCAACTGTCAAAAAAATGACAAATACTGCTAATATCTGATTTTTATAAGTAGAGAAATATATTTTTGTTGCGTGAGGGCAAGCTCTTCAGTTCCATCCAGTCCGCCGAAAACAGGTTGCTGAACTTTACAGTACCCTCTTTGGCCAGTAGGGGGAGATAGAGCTTTTGCTTGAGTGCATTACACGATGAGCAAGTAGTTGTTGCCCGGTTTTCTTACTGCCTAATTTTCAGTGACTCAGAGAATCCACAGCCTTTGAAATAGAGTAGCAGTGGTGTGTTCTTTATTGATATGGGAGTCGTCCGAGTGTGTAAACAGGAAAGCACCGTTGGTGGTGGCCTTCGAACCCTGGTGCCTGAGGGAGCTTTGGACTCTCCCCAACCCAAACCCCATCCACCCCTGAGTGGAACATTCAGGATCAGGTTCTGAGCAAACAATATTGATACCCTGTGGACATTAAGGGTCAAGCAGCTCAGGGAATATCTGCCTCACTTATCCTGCTTAAAATCTGGCCCTTGATGCAAGTACGGCCGCTGGCTTTAATTCTTCCCCTCTGATCAGGATTGATTTGAACCGGGGATGCCAGTGGCATTAATCGATGGGTTAACTGCCAGGTCTAAACGGTGGAGACAGCAGTACTACTGCTCTCCAACATTCTGTAACTGAACATTCTAATGCTGATGTCACAATCACTGCTGGCGACTGAAAGTGATAGAACATAGTGACAGTTATAGAACACTGACGTAGAATCCATCCATCCATCCATTATCTGAACCCGCTTATCCTGATCAGGGTCGCAGGGGGGCTGGAGCCTATCCCAGCATACATTGGGCGAAAGGCAGGAATACACCCCAGACAGGTCGCCAGTCTATCTCAGGGCACACACACCATTCACTCACACACTCATACCTACGGGCAATTTAGACTCTCCAATCAGCCTAACGTGCATGTCTTTGGACTGTGGGAGGAAACCGGAGTACCCGGAGGAAACCCACGCAGACACGGGGAGAACATGCAAACTCCGCACAGAGAGGCCCCGGCCGACGGGGATTCGAACCCAGGACCTCCTTGCTGTGAGGCGGCAGTGCTACCCACTGCACCATCCGTGCCGCCCTGACGTAGAATGAAAAAAAAAAAAAAAAAAAAAACATTCTAAAAAGGTTAAGTCCATAATTCCTTTCTTAATTTGAGAACTTTTCCAAAAGCCTGCGTGTTTATCACAGCCTCTGGCCCGGCATGAATCCAGAATCGGAGACGACTGCTTGGTTTCTACGCGTGTGAACCTACAGCAGGTCATCCAGGACGGAGTTGCCCAGAGGACAACGTTCACATAAAGAATGGCTATCTGATATCTCAGAGTGCACAGCATCCCCATAACACAGCTAAGGAACTAAACACATGAACATCTGACTCACCCCAATATCTACTGCTGGGTAAGCACATCCCACTCTCTCAAACTGCACAGTGAAAGGACGGTTCACTTTCTGGAGTTAAAAAAATAAATAAAGTTGTTTCTGCGCCACACTATGTTGTTGAATAGACAGTTTTTGTGTGTGAATGAATGATATTTTAGATGCAGAAGTTTACTGTGAACTGCTGGATTTACAGATGTAGGGGCATTGAGCAATTTGTGGTTTAAAGCAAGAAAACACACAAGCAACTCCAAACAGCTTTTATTATTATTATTATTATTATTATTATTATTAACAATAAGGAATCAACACAAAGGAAATTCCGTATGTATGAATCACTTTGCCTTCTCATTGTGGTGCCACAACAACAAAACCATGCACAAGCCAATCAGAACTGCATTTCAGATTCCCTGGAGGCGTCCGTGGATATGCCTGCCCAAAATAGGACACATTACGTCTGGGTTTCAGCCTGCCGAAATGCAAATCTACAGGCACCTTGACCTCTCCCCTCTCCCCTCTCACCCTGGGGCTGCGGGTTCGAGGCGGCAGCAGGAAGTCACGTGACCTGTGGCGTGTCGGTTGAATAGCTGTCGCGCAGGTCAGGACAGAATCTTCATTCTGTCAGTTTGCCCCCTGGGATTAAATTTTTTTAAAAAATTTTTAAGTCTCCGCATACAAGCGCCGACTTGTTAGGGAGCCGTGTATTCGTTGGCAACTTGATGCCATGGCAACCGGCACCACAGCCAAATTTTTTTTTAACAGGGACGGTTCATTATCACACTCAATCTCAGGGACCCCGTGTTTTCCCTGCACGGCCCACAGACGCAGCAGTACGGTATTGGGATAATAGGAATAACAGCTCGGAGCGGAGACAATGAGTCCGTAGAGCTCACTCCATTTCCTTTTATTATTAAAACAGGAAGTGACACACTGCGAAAAGGAAGGGAAGCAACGAGAGCTGTACTCCAGCGCATTGTAAATATCAAGACTTTTTGTCAAATATAAGATGAAATATATTTCCCGGCAGTTTATTTTTAGTTTTAGTTTATGTGCATGCAGTGTAGTCTTTGGACAGTGACATACTCTAAGGCTGTTTTGGCTCTGTACTGCCGCACATTGGGATTTGCATTGGATTACCTTGCATCAAAGTGAATTATAAACACACTTCTAAGGAAACCAAGGAGTTCCTTCAGGGGCAAATTGGGGAATGTTCTTGACTGACCAAACCAATCAGCTCAGTTTTCAACAGGCTTGAAAAGTGAGCTGGTCAAGCTGATCATAACTACAAACACCAGGCAGGGGAAACTACAAACACCAGGCAGAGAAAACTACAAAACACCAGGCAGAGAAAACTACAAAACACCAGGCAGAGGATACTACAAAACACCAGGCAGAGGATACTACAAAACACCAGGCAGGGGAGACTACAAACACCAGGCAGAGGAAACTACAAAACACCAGGCAGGGGAGACTACAAACACCGGGCAGAGGAAACTACAAAACACCAGGCAGGGGAGACTACAAACACCAGGCAGAGGAAACTACAAAACACCAGGCAGAGGAAACTACAAAACACCAGGCAGGGGAGACTACAAACACCAGGCAGAGGAAACTACAAAGACCAGGCAAACTACAAACCTACAGTAGAGGACACTATGGGTGCTGACAAAGACGCTACCCTCAGTTTTCCTTTACATGCAACTTTGCATCGGTAGTGAAATTAATCTCTCTGTGTTTCCGGTTCACCCTGGCGGACATTCAAAATTTAGGGCATTTACTTGTCCCGGTATTGTAGGTTCATTTGAATATATTTCCATAGCGGCGTACGTTTGACTGACGGCCAGGTGCTGAATCCAGAATCCAGCCTCGTGGGGGTGAGGAATAACTGGTTGTAGCATCGCCCGGGGGAGGGAGAACTTAGTCACACAGCCTGCCCCTGTCTGTCTGTCTGTCTGTCTGTCATCATACCAGGGAAACTGGAGAACGTTGGTACCAAGCCGCGTGGAGGCCGCAACAGCAGCAATCAGGACATGACATCATTTCTGCTCCCGTGGAACTCCCGTGGAACTCCCGTGGAACCACCTGATGGCGTCAGGTGGTTTGCGGTATCTGTCTCGTCTCACAGGAAGTTCCCCACAAACGAAGGAAATGGAAATAGAAATGAACGCGTTTCTTTGCGCAACAGCGGCACCTCTGGTCGATCTGGGAACTGCAGGCCACTCCGGTACGCCGGGGCGATGGAGAGTCAGTGACACACCTGGTTCAAATTGCTTTGGATTCAAATTACATTACATTACCTTACATTAATGGCATTTGGCAGACACTCTTATCCAGAGCGACGTACAGTTGATTAGACTAAGCAGGAGGCAGTCCTCCCCTGGAGCAATGCAGGGTTAAGGGCCTTGCTCAAGGGCCCAACGGCTGTGCGGATCTTATTGTGGCTACACCGGGATTAGAACCACAGACCTTGCGTGTCCCAGTCATTTATCTTAACCACTACACTACAGGTCGCCCCTGTCAAGTGTGGAAAATACATTTCCACACTTGCCTGGTGTACTGGAACCTATTGCACACTCTCGAAAAGTGCCAACCCTGCCTTCTGGTGCTCTCGGTTGGCTCAATTGCACCAGGCAAGATCAATCCAGCATAGAAGAGCATTTGAATCCAAAATATTTATCCGGTAACTTTGCCTGTCTCTAATAGGAATGTGGAGGAGGGAACGCCGTGTGAGTCAGAAAAATGACTCGGCATCAGATAGCTATCAGATTAAAGAACCAAATATAAACAGCAGGGTTTGCGTAACTGAAAAGCCTGTGTCAGATATGAAAGCGGAATTCATCTACAGGTGGCTTGAGAATTCAACAATCATAATCAATAGAAAGAATATCAATAATTATGACCGGCGACACCATCGTCAAAATCATCAAAAAGCATGTGCTTTCTTGTAGCAAATGGACATGCCCGTGAATGTAATAACTTGTTCCAGTTTAGAAAAAAAAAATTGGTATTTGATTAAAAAAATAAAAGTAATAAAAACAGTGCCTCACAGGCCTCTGCAGGAACTCTCTTCAAAGGAGCTGAAAACGCCATGACAACGCAAACCGCTTACAGGATCAAAACATGTCAAGCACTTATCAAACGCACTGCAAATATAAACATGCTACATTGCCCGATAGCCAAGGCTGGGAAAGACTAAACCAGCTTAAACCAGCCAGTTCTGGCATGGGAACCAGCTTAAACCAGCCAGCTCTGGTATGGAAACCAGCTTAAACCAGTTTAAACCAGGCAGTTCTGGCATGGGAACCAGTTTAAACCAGCCAGTTCTGGCATGGGAACCAGTTTAAACCAGCCAGTTCTGGCATGGAAACCCACTCTCCATGACACCCCTGTATCAAAGGAATGTGTGTAAACAGCATCCCTCATTTCTCCTTTCATACTGGCATTGAGAATGCCAGATCAGGGTGCTAAACTCTACAGGTGCCTGCGGGTTTATCTCCAGTCCTGGAGGGGGATCTGTATCTTTAGGTTTAACTCCAGTCCTGGAGGGCCATAGTGTCTGCAGGTTTAACTCCAGTCCTGGAGGGCCGCAGTGTCTGCAGGTTTAACTCCAGTCCTGGAGGGCCATAGTGTCTGCAGGTTTAACTCCAGTCCTGGAGGGCCGCAGTGTCTGCAAGTTTAACTCCAGTCCTGGAGGGGGTGCTGTGTCTGCAGGTTTAACTCCAGTCCTGGAGGGGGTGCTGTGACTGTACACTCCTGCATACTCTCTGACCCCATACCAACAGCACGCAGCTGTAGGAATGTAACCGGGTGGTAAGAGGCCGAAACAGTAAAACTGTTGCTCCTCATAAATGTGTTGATTTTGGAACCAGAGCAGAACAGCCGTCCTTCCTTAATCCTCCTTCTCTCACTCCCTCTTTCCCTCTCCCCGTCTCTCTCTTCCTCCTTCCTTCTCTCTCCCACTCTCTCCCACATACTCACATGCATATTTTCTCCCACTCTCTCCCTCCCTTCTCTCTCCCTCTGTCTCTCTCTCCCTCTGCCTCTCCCACTTTCTCCCTCTCTCTCTCTCCCTGTCTTTCTCTACTCTCTTCTCCCTTTCCCTCCCTTCTCTCTCTCTCTTTCTCTCTCTCTCCCTTTCTCCCTCTCCTCTCTCATATTAAATGGGAGGGTACATTTGCAGGTCATTAGACACCGTTGCCAAAGCAAAGATGGCAATCACAAAACAGCAACAGTAACAGATAACTCAATCACACCCCTAAATTCTTCAGTTCGACCATTTCATGAAATAGATATATACAGTTTTTTGTCTTCCTATTTTAAAGCCGTGTTTCGCTTGTGGTTTCTTTTTTGCAGTGTTCAAAAAAAGTCATATTTTTTACTCAGTTGAATTGGCAGTTGAAAAACAGGGCTAACAGTAAGTTAGGCTATTTTTTCCTGTTCTATTTAAAGAACCAAGCCACCATTTGTTTCCAGTTCAGGCTGGTTTTAACGGTTGCATTTCAGCTCTCGAATGTAATGCCATCGTTTCTGGACGGAAATGAGAACTGGATATGTCTAATTCGCTCCTGCACGCACTGTTAAGAGCATTGCCGTGCAATCCTGCGTGATATTGTACAGTGTGGGTCTAAAGCTTCAGCCCCTCACGCCACACCCCAGAGTTGAAGAATTCTCTTATTTTTCTGCCAAGTTGAATTTGTTTCGCACGCGTTGATGATTTGGTGATGTAATGCACCTGACCGCCTACACCATTAACAGAGGTTCACGTCAGCACTGCCACTGGACTGAACTGAACAGGCTCCCAACAGTTCAGTGAAGGCCGGGTGTTCTGTTTGTTTTTGGGGTTTGTGCTTTGATGTGTGCAGGGTGTAACAGGGGGGTCAATTGTGTGGTGTATTGTAAAAACCTTTTCTAGTGCCTTTAGCTTGCTTCCTTTCTTTCTCTCTCTCTCTCTCGATCCCTCTGTCGCTCCCCCTCTCTCTCCCTCTCTCCACCTTTTCTCTCTCCCCCTGCCCCCCTCTTTCCCTTCCTCTCTCTCCCTCACCATGTCTTTCTCCTTCTCTTGTCCTTCTCTGTTTCCCTCTCTCTCTCTCTCTCTCTCTTTTTGTAATAATGCACATCTCTGTGTCTCTGTAGGAAAATCACAAGCCCTTCCGAACCGTGGAGCCACGCCCTGCTGGAGAACGAAGGAATCCAAAAACACTGTTCCTCTTTCGGAGAGAGAAAGTCACCTCGGGCCTCAGACTCAACATACAGCGTGTTCACAGATGTTCCTGCCTGACCCTGGACCTGTAGAAGGTATCTATGTAGGCAGCAGAGATGTGAGTTTGTGTGTGAACACCCGCTACAGAGCGTGCCATTAACCCATTAGCCGTTAGCCCCTGGAAAAGCCATGCAGTAAGCACATGGGTAGCTCCCTGAGGTGCAGAACCCCGGTCTTCATTGCAGCAGACTAGCCACGCCTCTGGCCCTTTAAGGCGTGAGGTCACAAGTGTGTGATTAGAATGTTCCTGACTGAACACTCTAATGCCGGTGTGTGACGGAAGAGACGGAGTTCTAGAACACTGGAAAAACCCCCTACTCTTTAAAGGGTTGAAGGCACTAGAGGGCCAAGGGCGAAGGTTCGAGGTTCATAACCCGCAGCAGATCTGACAATCCCTCCCTTTCTTCCAGCGGCTCCGCCCTGCAGCTCCCGCTGTGCACACGCTGTGCTATTGGCTTCGATTGCAGCGTCGCTCAAACAAAAGCAGCTCTGTCTCGTGTGCTCTGCTCCGGAGACAGGCCCACACCGAAAAACCCTGACAGGTCTGAATCTGTGCTAAATTATTGCATAAAAGTTGCCCATGCGTCTGCTGTTGCAGCACTTAACAGCTGCCACTGCACCCGTGTAAAAAACAAACCGAAAAACATTGTGACCTGACCACCGTCTCTTTGGTTTTAATAAAGTATAGCGCACGCACACACACATACAGTACCAAAATACTGTACACAGACAAACACTCAATAACACACACACGCACGCACACATACTCACACATGCGCACACACACACATACACACATACACATGTGCACACACACATACTCACACACACATGTGCACACACACATACTCACACATGCACACACACACACACATGCACACACACACATATACTCACACATGTGCACACACACACACATACTCACACACACACACACACACACACACATATACTCACACATGTGCACACACACACATACTCACACACACACACACATACTCACACACACACACACACACACACACGCACACATACTCACACACACACACACACACACACACACACTGCTCAAAAGAGAGGGTGTGGTTATGTTTGTACAGGAGTCAGTTGTTTAAATTTGTGTCAGTCTTTGAGGTAGGGATCATGTTGTGCGTTAATCAGGCCAAATCATAACAAAACCACCATCACAAAACACCCACTGGCTTTACAGCACACCTGTGCCACTGCACCTCAGACACACACACACACACACACACACAAACACATAGAAAAACCCATGTACACAGTATCCAGTCTCACCGTTATCATGTGACAAACACTGCCCTCCTGAATTGATACGAAGTTAAAGCATATAGACACACGAGAAGGCATTTACACCGAACCGCTGTAACGACACACCTGCTCATACACACCACAGGCGAAGGGAGATTGGGCACCTACTGTAAACGTACATTACAGAGGACACTGTGAGAAATATCCTATTCTCGTAAAAAAACAGTACCTAGAACACAAAAGAGAAACAGGGTCACGCGAAGGTTCAAGTAAGCAGGTAGGTCAAGTCAATATTGCATCAGTTTTATGTCACTTTCATTTGACAGATGTTCTTATCCAGAGCGAGAACCTCAGAATGCACTCCTGTGTCATATGAGCAAAGGTATTGAGCCTCACCTGGTGATGCCCTCAGGGCCAAAACATCGTGTTTGTAGCACACTTCCATAAATGAGAGCAATGAAGAACAGGGCGTAGGGTTTTCCTTCTTTTCACAATTTCATTCCCGCATAACCCCTATAACCTACGGAAACACTGGGATGTGCGTATGCTTTCCCAACCTTCGTATGAGCAAAAGTCCACCCTGCTGAAAAAAAACAGCTCCAACTAGGTTTTGAGACAGCTGGTAGCTGGTTGACCGGTTCTGACCAGCTCAAGCTAGGGTTTGAAACAGCTGGTAGCTGGTTGACCAGTTCTGATGAGCTCAAGCTAGGTTTTGAGACAGCTGGTAGCTGGTTGACCAGTTCTGATGAGCTCAAGCTAGGTTTTGAAACAGCTGGTAGCTGGTTGACCAGTGCTGACCAGCTCAAGCTAGGTTTTGAGACAGCTGGGAGCTGGATATGATACAATTCAAGTGACCACACTGCACCTTGACGTGAGAAGCACTGTCGGTCAATATAGGGCCTGATCCTATTGGCTGAGGCCAAGAGCACTCTACTACATTATCTCTGCCCGTAAGTGTAATTCTTAAAACATTACAGGTACCCAATGTTACAATCACTCAGCAGATGTTGAGTGATTTACAGTAGTGGACACCATCAGTGTTACTGCCAGGAATACAAAAATATTCCTGACAGGCTGGATACAGAGACGTGAGACAGGCTGGGTATGGAAACTCAAGACAGGCTGGGTATGGAAACTTAAATATAGCCTGGGTATGGAGACTTAAGACAGACTGGGTATGGAAACTTAAGACAGACTAGACTGGGTATGGAAACTTAAGACAGGCTGGGTATGGAAACTTAAGACAGACTGGGTATGGAAACTTAAATATAGCCTGGGTATGGAGACTTACAGTCAGACAGACTTAAGAACCTTTCAGGCTTATTTTCAATGTGCAAAGCAAGAAACAATGGACCTCCAAGCCTCTCTGCTGCCTTTCTTTCTCACGTCATAAAAGACCTTGATTACAACCAAGCCACCATCACCGGCCAATGTAAGACATGCCCCAGGTCAATCAATTTATCGCGCCCGTCTTTTGCAGGATCATTAATAAAAAATAAGAGTTTTAGCGAAAATCTTCTCACGTGATTTGATGCACGAACGAGCGGTTTTCACAATTTCGCGACAAGAATTTGAGAGAGCAGAGATTTCACTGCACCGCCTGAAGTGTGAGAAAGCATCTCGGATATTTCCGTCATGCTGCAGAAGCACTTTGTACAGCATTTATTCTCCTTTGATCCTTTAGAGAATCGATGGGCTCAGCCGTCGAGCCTCTGAGATAAAACACCAGCACCAGTCAGGGGCCTTGAAAGTGTGGCTATAACGAAGAGCTTACCCGGTCCCAATAAAACGACTCAATATCACGGCCATACCAAAAAGAAATGGTCCAACAAGTGATATTTAATTCTGTCTTTAAACTCATATCATTGAAGTTTATCTGATGAAGTTTTGTCTCATTTTAAAAACACATTTGAAATACATTTTTGAAATGAGTATTGCAGTTCATCCAAATGGTTATCATGTAATCATAGCAATATGAACTTATGAATTAAGATACATACCATACTGAAAATAACATACTGATTTTGATGTACTCAGGACTTCAGTAATATCTGCTCAATTTTCTATTACATAGTAAGTAATTCATCAGAACAAACTCAAATGATAAGTAACATTTATTAATTTATTTTATTTTATATAAACATGATTTCAAAGCTTTGAAATCGACTATATTTTTTTAGAGTAGAAAAAATTACATCAATAAAATTGAGCAACATGGGGTTAAAGTTTTTACAATGTTAAAGTTTTTACAATGTGCAAGGTAGGGCAGGAGGTTGCGGTTAACTGACATTCATAGGCATTGTTTTTAAAGGGATCAGTGAAGTTCATTAGGAAATATGTGAAGCTATTGTAAGGTTAACCAAAAACATGAATTTGACATAATAATCATCTTTGAGCTACTGACAGGAAATGGAAATGAAATGAACAAAAACACTGCACGAGTTGCTGGTTAAAATCTTTTCCGAACTCTTTTTTGCCAAGTGGTTTCAGACTTTCACACATGACTAGAAAGAGGGGGATGTATTCTTCCAAAGGTGGACCCTTGATCTTTGACTGATAAAACAAATCGAGAGAACAAGACACAATGAGGAAGAGTTAGCTGCAGAGCTAGATGTTAGCAAAATGTATTTACCATAATGAAACGACACTAGCAGCAGCAACATACACTTTGCCAGGCAAATTAAACCATTCACCAACTTGTGCTGAATGCAGCAAAACATCTTCCACACAATCTTGTGGTTGATCAGGCTCATAGATATAGCTAGATGAGGGCGACATGGCTCAGGCAGTAAGAGCAGTCGTCTGGCAGTCGGAGGGTTGCCGGTCGTTTCCCCCGCCCGGGCTGTGTCGAAGTGTCCCTGAGCAAGACACCTAACCTCCAAATGCTCCTGACGAGCTGGTTGGTGCCTTGCATGGCAGCCAATCGCCATTGGTGTGCGAGTGTGTGTATGAATGGGTAAATGAGAAGCATCAATTGTACAGCGCGTTGGATAAAGGTGCTATATAAATGCCAACCATTTACCATTTAGATATGACCTCACCATACAGACACTGCTTTCTGCCGTGATAACCATCTCCATCGGCTGCAGAGAAGCACAGCACGCTGCCTGACACCCACAGCACGCGCGTGTGTTTATATACACTGTTGACAGAGTACACGCTCCGAGCATAACGTGGAAATGTTTTCCTATCAGGTTTCACTTACCCTTAAAGTTGAATCAACATTCCAACATTCGCAGCAGCTGCTGCTGCTCAACCCCAGGTTCCTGTGGCCTGCAATACCGTGTCGGCAGGTATTCGCTCCAACCGCGCACTACCCCACCTGATTTCAGGAATTATTTCACCTAACCGATCGAGGAACTTAGCTCGTGGGTGAAATCAGGTGGCGTAGTGCATGGCTGGAGCCAACGGGCCCAACTGCAGACCCTGTGACCCACCAGACCTTAGAGCTGTATAGGTAAGTTCATAATTACAGCTACACTGGAAAAAAAAAAACAGTTCAAGCTAGGTTTTGAAACAGCTGGTAGCTGTTTGACCAGGTCATCAGACAAGCTCCCAGCTTGACATGGTTTTACCAGCTAGGTAAAACCATAGGTTTTGTAACAGCTGGAAGCCGGTCAGACAAGCTACTAGCACTAACTGGTTGACCATCTCATACCCAGCTAGACCAGCTTATAACCAGCTTGCCAATTGAGCTGGCATAGCTGGATTTTACAGCAGGGGCTTATGGGCTGACGGTAACAGGAGTAGCAGGTAAAAAAGTTAAAAAGCTAGGAGAGCGCCCTTGGGTGACAGTTCTCAAAGTGGGCTGGAAGGCGAGTTCTCGCCGTTAAACGGTTGAGTGTTTTTGCCCGAATATCCCGGAGTGAACCGGGCGGACCGCATTCAGAGACGTTAGGAATGTGACGGGGCAGGCCGTCACACAGCCTGAGCGATAGCAACGCTGACGTTCGCACTTCTCACATCTTCTCACAGGATTGTGGGACAGAGGAACCAAGAGCAGACCCAGGGAGAAGGCGGGGGGGGGGGGGGGGGGGAGGCAGGCTTTAATGATAAAGTGGCAGATCCAAAACGTAGTCCAAAAACAGGCGATGGCCGAAATCCAAACAAACAGGAACATGGAGGGCAGGCAGAGCGTAGTCGGGGAAACGGGCAACGAGTTCAAAAACCAAGACGACAGACGGGCAAAGGTGCAAAAACAAAAAATCCAAGGCAGAGTCCAAAAACCAGGCAGAGATCAAACCATCCAAAAAACAGAGCAGAGGGCTAGGGAACAGAATAACCGAAAGACGACCTAGCAACAAGAAACTGAAAAGAACAGGTCTAAATAGTCTCAGAAATTAAACTAAACGATAAACAGGTGCAAAAATGGCAGAAATGAGGAAGTCCATATCAGGAGTAGGGAGGCGGAGACACGAAACGGGACAGCTAAAACAAATGGATGAAGGTGAATCGAGCAGGAAACAGACTCCGGAAAGCACAGAGGTAACAAAAGGCAAAAAAACGCTGGCGACTTAAAACAGAGAACAGAAAAACACAGAACATCGGCCTTTCGCGGTGACGGGCTGCCCCAGCGCAGGGCAGTGACACTTGCCCGTAAATCCATCTCTCACTGTTCCCCGGGCCACGTTACCGCAGTGTGCGTGTTCATCGGGCCCTGCCAGTGTCACAGGATCTCACCTGTCCCTGACCCACTCCTGTTTATATTGCGGTACAGCTGCTATAAACTGGTCTAGCTGGGTATGAGCTGGTCAACCAGCATGGCCAAGCTGGTCATGAAGCTGGTCGAGCTGGGTATGAGCTGGTCATAAAGCTGGTCTTGCTGGGTATGAGCTGGTCATAAAGCTGGTCTAGCTAGGTATGAGCTGGTCATAAAGCTGGTCTAGCTGGGTATGAGCTGGTCATAAAGCTGGTCTTGCTGGGTATGAGCTGGTCATAAAGCTGGTCTTGCTGGGTATGAGCTGGTCATAAAGCTGGTCTTGCTGGGTATGAGCTGGTCATAAAGCTGGTCTAGCTGGGTATGAGCTGGTCATAAAGCTGGTCTAGCTGGGTATGAGCTGGTCATAAAGCTGGTCTAGCTGGGTAGGAGCTGGTCATAAAGCTGGTCTTGCTGGGCATGAGCTGGTCATAAAGCTGGTCTTGCTGGGTATGAGCTGGTCATAAAGCTGGTCTTGCTGGGTATGAGCTGGTCATAAAGCTGGTCTAGCTGGGTATGAGCTGGTCATAAAGCTGGTCTAGCTGGGTAGGAGCTGGTCATAAAGCTGGTCTTGCTGGGTATGAGCTGGTCATAAAGCTGGTCTAGCTGGCCCATTAGTGCTGGTCGCTTGTCATTGTCAAAACCTAGCTTGAGCTGGTCAAACCATGTCAAGCTCGGAGCTGGCAGCATTTTTCACAGAATCACGAGGTATCCTTTGCCAATGGAAGCAGATCTCACCTGAGTCTCAGATCTCACCTGTGTCCCAGACCCACAGCTGTTTATATCCGAGCTCAACCGTTTTCTGAGAGAATTGAGCTCTAGCTACGAATATTTTGCTAGAAAAACCTTTATTGTGCAACAGGCAATGAGTGACGTCTGTCAGCACAGGGCAATATAGAACACAAACAGTGGGGGAACCATCACGGTTAAGCCCTCTTGGCAGGGAGAACGAGGCTTCCATCATCACCTTCTTCAAAGAACAAACAGGAACCTGCAAAACTGTGAAAAAAGCAACCTAACGGTCTCTCCTGCTCAGCTGCACAGCACACGTTATAATCACCGCTCCAGGGTTCCATCAAAATCAAATTAATTAATTGGAATTACATTTACATTTTACATTTTAGTAATTTGGCCGACGCTTTTAATCCAAAGCGACTTACAAGTGCATAGGTTCTTCCACAAGTCATAGCATCACATCCATAACTAGGGAAATACACATGAAATGCTGTTCTAAACATATAGTCATCATAAGTGCAATTCTTTTTTTTTTGGGGTTAGACAAGAGGCATAGGGATATCAGAAAGGGGGGCGGGGAATCAGGAGGGAGGACTAAGGTAGAGTTTGAAAAGGTGTGTTAACCATGTTAGCTGATAATGTTTCAACGGGTAAGCTGAATTTCAAATGCATTTTCTGGGATTGACTGAAATTAATCGGGCACTGACTCAACCCAAATTCTGTTCATATCGTGATGACACAGTAATTTTGGGGGGACTACATTTCCCACAAGTCTATGCTCTATTCTCTTTTCCATATGTAATGCGAAAGATGTGGGATTTGATGGTCTTAAATCTTCTGAGAGAGTCCTTTCCTTGCTACCTCTGGCTTTCTGATGTTTCCTGATGTGAGGATTTGTACTGACATTTACAAACCCTGTTTAGCCAGCCTACGACACAGTGGCAGCTGACTAAATTTCCATTTTGGAAGATATAATAAATCACGTTTATCTGCAGAATTATCTGGCAGTTTTTTATGAAAGCATTATTTTCACAGCGGTTAAGGGCATTCCTTTTGAATGAGTGACTTTGTGTTTCGCAATGTGACAGAAATGACTCCCGGAATATGTGGGTCACAGGATATACAGAACACTAAATACACTGTATGTGCATGTATTCTTGTGAAGTATTATACAAATAATATATCACGTGACAATACAAATAAAGTGCATTATTATTATTATTATTATTATTATTATTAGTAGTAGTAGTAGTAGTATTAGTAGTAGAAGCAGCAGCAGTAGCAGTAGTAGTAGTAGTAGCAGTAGCAGTAGTAGTAATAGTTGTAGAGGCAGTAGTAGTAGCAGCAGCAGTAGTAGTAGTAGTAGTAGTAATAGTTGTAGAGGCAGTAGTAGTAGTAGCAGTAGTAGCAGCAGTAGTAGTAGCAGTATTAGTAGTAGTAGTAATTTGAACACACTTATATAGTGTGTTCTATTTGACTAAACAGTGGCGAGATCAAAAATGTACGGCTCGATCATAATACTGCAATGAATGAATAAGCAAATAATGGCACGGCACAGTGTGTCGTGTTTGTGAGGAGGTGCGAGGTCCACAAAGCCAGTATTACAGGTGTGTTGGGAGAATGCAGGTACAGGTGCACAGCCCCTTAAACCACACACAGCCATAAATTCAGCTCTGATGAAATCAACAATAATTTCACCTCCGAATCTGCCTTCTGGGCTGGCCCGGGGGTCTGCCAATCAATCAATCAATCAATCAATCAATCAATCAATCACTCAGCTTTATTGGCCCAAGTGGGAAATTAGTTTCACACCCAGAATAAGAAAAGAAAAACACAGCAATTCACACAAAAAAACAACAACATGCAATGTTGTAACAATGAGGTAACAAGTTCCAGTATATTATATACTGTATCTCTGTGTGAAAATACTGTGCACTCTTAAATGCAACCAAGCATGACCAAACCTCTCATCTGTGTAAATGCAGGAAATTGACTTCAGATTATGGAACAAAAGGAGTCTTTGTCTGGATAAGATTAGCTTAATACATCCCAAAACACCAAAAGTACCGGAGGGAAGTTCAAGCCGAGATTTAAATTGCCGTTATTTAGCTTACGCGTATGTCGGAAGTAACTCAATGTTGACGAAGAAGACGAAGCAGGGGGCCATTGTGGGGTGAAAGTGTTTTTTCCTGTTTTTCAGCTTTTCATATCATCTTGGAGATTTTGGCTCGTGTTCCATAATGACCCAAGTGGGAGGGGGAAAAAAAGTAGGCGCTCTTTTCCCGTGCTGTTCATAAAACGTTTTCCCATGTGGCATGGGAAATATATCAATATAAAATATATATAAACCTCTGAGCCCACGTAATCTGACAAAGCCAAAAGCCTCTCATCACCTTTTGAGAAACTTGATGATCTTCTGAATTAGTGGTCAGTTACTTATTTACCGGTTATTTTGCTTCTTGGCCCCTCTCCCTCCCCTTCACCATTAGACCATGTTAACACAGAGTGCTGACCACGTTAACACAGAGAGCTGACCATGTTAACACAAAGAGCTGACCACGTTAACACAAAGAGCTGACCATGTTAACACAGAGAGCTGTCCACGTTAACACAGAGAGCTGACCATGTTAACACAGAGAGCTGACCACGTTAACACAAAGAGCTGACCATGTTAACACAAAGAGCTGACCATGTTAACACAGAGAGCTGACCACGTTAACACAGAGTGCTGACCATGTTAACACAGAGAGCTGACCATGTTAACACAGAGAGCTGACCATGTTAACACAGAGTGCTGACCATGTTAACACAGAGAGCTGACCATGTTAACACAGAGAGCTGACCATGTTAATACAAGCATAAAAGCATAAAGGTTGCCATTTTGCCTGTTGAATCACCTATGTAAAAAGAAAACTGAAAAACATTGTGACCGAAACACCCTTTCTTCTGCTTTAATGAAGTATAACATACACACACACACATACACACACACCCTGACTCCCCTCTCTTCTGCTTAAATGAAGTATAACACCCACACACACGCACACACAGCTGTGCATGCACTTACAGACACAGGGAAATTAGTTGTGAGTTTACACACGGTACTATGGTTGAGTATTGTTTTGAGCGGGTAAAGCAGTTCATCATTCCTTGAGCTAAATGGGACAGAGATCAGGGACAGGTTGCTCAGTGATTGTAAGACCCCCCCCTTCCCCCATAATCACCTGCCAGCTGTGATTGAAACAGCAAATACACGTCATGAAACTTTCATTGCAAATAGTTTAAATCAGTATGATATGCACAAGGCAATCATTGGTGGTGACATATTTTGTGCTAACTTTAGCCAAAGCTTGAGGCTGATTTTATCTACTTGGGCATGGCGATTGATAACAGTCTGAACTTTGAGGTTAACACCAATCTTATCCTTAAAAACGTACAGCAAGGCCTATTCTTTCTTACGTTTTATGTTTGTCATCTCGTGATTGCAATTTTTTATCAAAGTTTTATAGAGTCTGTATTTACATTCTCTATTGTGACTGACCATGTTAACACAGAGAGCTGACCACGTTAACACAGAGAGCTGACCATGTTAACACAGAGAGCTGACCAAGTTAACAAAGAGAGCTGACCACGTTAACACAGAGAGCTGACCACGTTAACACAGAGAGCTGACCATGTTAACACAGAGAGCTGACCAAGTTAACAAAGAGAGCTGACCACGTTAACACAGAGAGCTGACCATGTTAACACAAAGAGCTGACCATGTTAACACAGAGTGCTGACCATGCTAACACAGAGAGCTGACCACGCTAACACAGAGAGCTGACCATGTTAACACAAAGAGCTGACCATGTTAACACAGAGTGCTGACCATGTTAACACAGAGAGCTGACCATATTAACACAAAGAGCTGACCATGTTAACACAGAGTGCTGACCATGTTAACACAAAGAGCTGACCATGTTAACACAGAGTGCTGACCATGTTAACACAGAGAGCTGACCACGTTACGTTGTGGCTCGGTTCTGGAATTTGTCCAAAACAAAAGCAAGAGTCAAGAGGTCGGTCAGCCCAGCTGTTAAGGTCGATGGAGAGCAGCAGGCGCGGGTAATTGATATCTATAAGCACTGTGTGTCTACGAAAGCTAATCCATTCTGGATTTCCCTGGCCTATAGCCAAGTGCAGGTATCATCAGGTAAACGGGAAACCACTCAAAATTCAAGTGAAGTCCATTGTTCATAAGTTCTAACGAAGTCTTTTTCCGTGGACCTCCCTTGAATTTTGTGTGGTATGCGAGATTCCTACTTGATAATTTCGGTATGTTTAAGGAAGTAAAGCTAGCAAGGCTTTCAGAACCTTATAATGCACCTGGAATAATGCACTCCGAATACTCTCCTGATCATGTGTGATATTGTTTTTGGTTGTTTTCTCACGGTAAGATGAGAAATATGTGACAGAAATATGAATGAAAAAGCATTGGAACACATTTTGTGTTGCCTGCGTGTTATGAAATACAAGTAATTCACTTTCGTTGTAGTTCACACACACACACACACACACACACACACACACACACAGTACAAGGAAATAACTGTTTCACGTTTTGTTCAGGTAGGTGAGCCCGTTCTAGAAAGAAATTCGCAATGGTTTGATGGTGAAGATAAAGGCAGACTAAAGTTACGAGTTAAATACTAAGAGGTGGGGGAAATCAGCCGGAATCAGCTGAGTAGAGTAAGAATCATTTCAGGACAGACAGAAATTAATGTTAATCTCTGCACAGACAGACAAGTAAATTGCACTTTTACTTAACGTATCCTTTATTTGCCCCTTGATGACCTCACAGAAGAACCACAGAATCCTCTCTGTGTAACTGGTTGCAATGTTGCACTGAAGTTCTGGGGCTATCACACCGGGAGAATGTTCTATAAATGAACTCTAATCCCCTCCTACAAGGTCAAAGATAACACAGGCTACAAACATTTGGCAGTGAGAACATTATATACAACAATGGGCCTTGTACAAACAGATTCTAATTTTAAAGACATCGCTTAAATGTCTTTAAAATGAGTGATTAAAGCATTCAACAATTTTATCTTATTTAGAATTTTTTCTTAGGTAGGAGCAACATTTACGAGTGGTCCTGACCTGTCGTATGAGTCATGTAAAAAGGAGCCTTGCAGCACAAGTCAGTACAGCTCACCTGGCGCACAGAACTCTGATCAAACTTTCAAACAAGGCATCTTAACTAGCAGATCAAATATGAATCAAGATTTAGAAACGGCATTGCTTATTCCTTGCCTCAAACGTTTTCACAAATGTATTTCAGTGGAATTTTTGGAGGGGACAAAAAAGGTACAGTTCTCTTTTTTGCCAAAACGAATGAACCACAGTCTACCTATCCAGTATCACGTGTTCTCGTTGATCCCATTGGCCACCTGTCCAACAGAACCCACCTGCAATCTTCGCATTTGATCAGGTGTAAATTATTTGTTAGCGAAACGCATCACAACACAGAGGAATTGCTTTCCCTTGATGGTGACAGCGGAGATAAAATAAAAACTATAAAAGCAGATAAAACGTTAAAAATGGAGAAGGGTGGCAGAAGACGGAGGAGACACGGGACCGCAGCAAGGCTAACCTTCCTGCACAGTATGCCTTAGGTGGCTTGTAGCGTATTGGGCGGCCAGTAGCGTAGTGGTTAAGGTACATGTCTGGGTGGTTCTAATCCTGGTGTAGCCACAATAAGATCCGCACAGCCGTTGGGCCCTTCAGCAAGGCCCTTAACCCTGCTTAGTCTAAAATCAACTGTAAGTCGCTCTGGATAAGAGCGTCTGCCAAATGCCATTCATGTAAAAGTGTCATGTAATGCCTTCATGTTTCAGAGGTAAAAAACAAAACAAAACCATCACCCTGATCCAAATGAGACTCTATGAACGAAGCTCTCTGGCGTAGTAGCTTTCCCGGTTCCTGCATTTACATAATGTGTGAATCATACTTCCCCAGGAAAGGCCCATTTCAACCTCATACACGCCACCTGGCTCACTATAGTCTGCATATATTGTGAAAATAGAAAATAGAAATTATTGGAACAAATTATGTTTTTTTTCTGGTGCTCAAAGGGTTAAAATAATTTCAAAAGAAGCCATTTACCCAGGAGGTACAAGTGACAGAATGACAGATGAGACAAGTACTGCTTTGTGGAGACAGAACATCGCTCTAGACCTGGGGCAGTAGCATAGTACAGGGGTAGTCAATATGGCCCTGCTTTTCCCCGCTCTCAGGTAATTAACAAAACAATTAGTGCTACTGATTACCCAGATTGTCTTCATTCCTGACTCTTATGTAAGGGGAGGGTGGAAAATCAGTGATTGTGATTTGAGGAATAGGGGTGTAAGATCATTTTAGGGGAACTGGGTGCTGCAGGTTTGATTTCTAGGCGGGGCACAGTCGCTGTACCCTCGATAACGTACTTCACACAAATTTCTTCAAAAAATATTCACCTGAGACACTTTGCAAAAATGAAAGCTGAGTAAATTGCTAAGAATTAGAAGCATCTGCTAAATGTTTGAATGCAGTTCTGACACAGAACACAGTTGTGTAAGACTGGACAAGTAGTCCAGAAGACCTTCACTGGACACAGATGCTGTGGCACTAACTGTTGTTTATCTCTCTCTTATACTCCCATGGCTGTTATTTACCCTGCTGAAAAAGACAGCTATGCCTTACGCTGGTCTAGCTGGGTATGAGCTGTTCAGCCAGCATGGCCAAGCTGGTCATAAAGCTGGTCTAGCTGGGTATGAGCTGGTCGACCAGCTAGTTCTCATAGCTTGTTTTGTCTTGATAACTGCCTCTCCCTGGCTCCACAAGTATCCTCCACTGCCAGAACCTGCAGGTTCTTTCTGTTTAATATACGCCGCATCCGTCATCTCCTGACGGAGAAAGCCACCCAGCTCCTAGTCCAGGCGCTCGTCATTTCCCGCCTGGATTACTGCAACTCCCTCCTAGCCGGTCTCCCAGCGTGTGCCATCAAGCCCCTCCAGCTGGTCCAGAATGCTGCAGCCCGCTTGATCACCAGTCAGCCCAGGTCGGCTCATGTCACCCCGCTTCTCATTGGCCTCCACTGGCTTCCTATTGCCGCACGCATCCGATTCAAGGCCCTAGTGTTGGCATTTCAGGCTGCTAAGGGGACTGCCCCACATTACATACAATCCCTGATCACTCCCTACTCCCCAGCTAGACCACTCCGGTCTGCCAGCTCTGGTCGCCTTACGATTCCCTCTCTACGGGCACCTGGCGGTCGAGCTGCACGTTCACGCCTGTTTTCCGTTCTGGTTCCTCAGTGGTGGAATGAC
>NC_083760.1:89813850-89818850 GCF_963514075.1 Conger conger | reverse complement strand
CAGTCCGAGGAACCACTAAAAAAAACCAAAATGTGACAATGCTACAATGATTTTTACATTTTAATCAGAAACTCCGTAATTAATGTCATTCATGTGTTGCTGTCTATCTTGGCCAGGTCACTCTTGAAATCTGAATGAGTGGTTAAATAAAGGTCAAATTAAAACTTTGGCGGAGCCAAATAAAGTCACCGATGAAAGTACTGTGTATGTACGCCAGATGCAGGAAAACCAAAACAAAACAAAAAGCAAAACAACTCGACCTGAGATAACTTGGATACAGTGACTCACCTTTGTGCATGTCTAAATTGCAGTACCCAGTCTTCACACTAGAGGGCACGGAACCACTTGTTTTCGTGAACAGGTAACTTTGAACTTGATGTCAGCCTATGATTGATGTTGGGGAAATGACAATTAAGCACAGGGTTTAAACACTATTGCGGAATAGTATCATGCGTAAACAAATGGTAATTCTGGCTTTTATCGGCCGAGCCTGCATTAAGATAGCTCAACTAGCAGTTCTACAGACAATAAATGGTTGGCATTTATATTGCGCCTTTATCCAAAGCGCTGTACAATTGATGCTTCTCATTCACCCATTCATACACACACTCACACACCGATGGTGATTGGCTGCCTTGCAAGGCGCCGACCAGCTCGTCAGGAGCATTTGGGGGTTAGGTGTCTTGCTCAGGGACACTTCGACACAGCCCGGGCGGGGGATCAAACCGGCAACCCCCCCGCCTGCCAGACAACTGCTCTTGCTGCCTGAGCCATGTCGTCCTATAATTCTCTTATTGAGTAAAGGGTTTGTTTTCTTGCAGTAAGATGTTACCCACAATTACTGAATTAAATAAACTGAAGATATTTCTGAAATAAACTGAAGAGATTCCATCTTATTGTGTGTGTGCGTGCATGTGTGTGCATGGGCGTATGTGTGTGTGCGTGAGTGTGTAGGGTGCCACTGTTAGGGGGTTGGTAAACTCGTGACCGAACTAACCAAACCGAACTAAAAGCAATAACAGAGATTTCTTACAAAGCATTTTGCCTCTCATTCATCCATTCACACACACACCGACGCGACTGGCTGCCATGCAAGGCACCAACCAGCTCATTGAGAGCATTTGGGAGTCTTGCTCAGGGACACCCTGGAGACCTCAGCCCGCTCTTATCTCCTGAGTTAAAGTCACCCCCAATACTCCATAACCCAATCTTCAGTGGACATTGCTCACCACTTTTTAATGCTCACATCATTTTAACTCTGGGTGGCATGAATCTCTGTGTGGAGTTTACATGTTCTCCCTGTGTTTGTGTGGGTTTCCTCCAGGTACTCCGGTTTCCTCCCACAGTCCAAAGACATGCAGGTTAGGCTGATTGGAGAGTCTAAATTGCCCATAGGTATGAGTGTGTGAGTGAATGGTGTGTGTGCCCTGCGATGGACTGGCAACCTGTCCAGGGTGTATTCCTGCCTTTCGCCCAATGTATGCTGGGATAGGCTCCCCCCTGCGACCCTGTTCAGGATAAGCGGGTTAAGATAATGGATGAATGGATCATTTTAACTGGAAGTTAAATGCCATCATTTAACTCTTCAATCCGAGTACTTGTACACAAAGTCTCCAAACAGAAATGGGGTCACAGGGGTTGGGGATGATATTCTTTAGTCTTTCTCTTTCTTTCATCTCCCTCTCACTTGTTATCAATTCAATTCACGCTTTATTGGCATGACATATTTTCCAATACAAATGCCCCGCATTATATAAGCAAACAGAATATTGACAAAGACAATAATCTTATTAACAAAGGTTACAGTCTATCTCGTTCTCTCTCTTTCTGGCTGATGTGCATTCAGCCTTTGGGTCTGGTTTATCCTGGCATTCCGGCATCACAACCACATTAGTCTGTGAGATCTCTGCCAGAAGCCTTATGCTGAAAGGGTAATGGTGTACAGGGAGTAGGCATTGAGACGGGAATGTTCATATATGACAACGCCCTTTCAAATCGTGACTTCACTGATTAATTGCTCATTAATCGCGACAAGAAAACAAGTGGGTCTGCTACGATATGTCGGCTGACCTTACCAACATGGCCGCCTCAATCCCCGTTTTGATTTCCTTCAGAATCATCCGATGCGTCACACCTATTTCCAACCAATTGGAAGTGCCGAAGCCATTCATTGGCAATAAAGTATCAGGCGCGCTATTGCGAATCGGAAGACAGTTAAAAACAATTAGCTAGCATTGGTCGAGTTGCTAGTTCAGCTAAAAGTGAGAATGCTCTTGTTTTTGTCGCGATGAGCTGTGATGAAAAAGTGAAAAAGAAAGAAAACACGAGATAGACTAAACGCGATTGCTAAGAATCAAAAACTTATTTTCGTGTACGTGGTGCCTTGGCTGGGTTAACCTGCTAACTGCGATATGAGCGCTTCCCGGCTGATAAAACGTAAGTAGCATTAGCTCGCAACAGGGCCAGTTTGTGAGTTTAAGTTGCCATCTCGGTGTTCCTGAATCGAAATGATTTGTATTACTTCGTAATTTGTTAACAGACTAGGTTTTTTTAAGGACGTTTTCAGACCGTAATAGGTTAGACTTTGATGTTTTAAGCCTGACGTTATCGTTGTCATTTATAGCGAGCTAACACGAGTAGCGCTGTAAATATTTTAGCTAGTTAGCATTATGTTTGGATTGGCACCACCTCTCAGACAATGACGTCCATGTTCAGAGAGTGTTTTCAGTGTAAAAGAAGCATCGGTGAATTCAACTGATTAACGTGAGCGGCACGCTATAAGCAGTCGAAGGGGGAAGTTTGTCTCGCTGCTAACTTTTTAACAGATTTATATAAAACGTAGCTATGGAACATTTTGGTATTGTTCCTGATACTCTTCTGTCACTAACATTTGTCGAGCGGATAATTTCAATATAACCTGTCAATTTCTCTCTCATCCCTCTCTTTCTCCTCCCTCTCCTATCTCTCTCCTCCCTCCATGTCCCTATCTCTCTTCTCTCCTGTTCTCCCCTTCTCCCCTCTCCCTCTCTGCCCATCCATCCGGATGTCACTCCAGAGTTGCAGAAAGCTAAAGGCAAGGCTCAGAGCAGCAGCAATCTAAGGGAAGAGGCCAGCTTGTGCAATCAGCTGGGAGAGGTGCTGGCGAAAAATGGTGGGTAACTCGATCAGTGTTCGGCTGGAGTCCGTGACGGTGCAACAATACCGTCCGCATGTTCATAGACAAGTTAGAGCTGACGGCGTTTTCCCTGCTGTATTCTGGGTGTCGTTTCACAAGTATGTGATTGGAATGTTCTTGACTGAACAAGCTAATGCTGATGTAACAATCACTACTGACAAAAGCATCGGAGTTCTAGAACACTAACTTAGAATGTTGAAAAAATTTAAATGGTTAAAAACAGTTTTTTTGTGTTTTCATTTTGTTTATTATAGTTTCAAAACTTGAGCATAATTCACATTTCTATGTTAAAAGCGTCCATGGTGCATTTCTGAGCCCAGAAACCTGTTCCACTGTTGAATGTAACGCAGTGTTGTGTAAAATCAGTCCCTGCATGAGAGTGTAACAGCAGAACCCTCCCCATCCACCTGTCTCCCAGGTGACTTCCAGGCTGCCATCGAGGAACACCGGCAGGAGCTGGCCCTGTCCGAGGTCCTGCACGACGTGATTGGCTGTGCTGTAGCCAATCGGAAGATTGGAGAATGTTTTGCGGAGCTGGGAAACTTCGAGGCAGCTCTGAAGGTGAGCATGTGAGGCCTAGACCAGCACATTTCGGGCGTCCTGGTTTGTATCCTGGCCGGGGGCCTCTCCGTTTCAAGGCCCTAGTGTTGGCATTTCAGGCTGCTAAGGGGACTGCCCCACCTTACATACAATCCCTGATCACTTCCTACTCCCCAGCTAGACCACTCCGGTCTGCCAGCTCTGGTCGCCTTACGGTTCCCTCTCTACGTGCACCTGGCGGTCGAGCTGCACGTTCACGCCTGTTTTCCGTTCTGGTTCCTCAGTGGTGGAATGACCTGCCTACCACTGTCAGAACAGCAGAATCCCTCCCCCTATTTCGACGCAGACTCAAAACCCACCTTTTCAAACTCTACCTTAGTCCTCCCTCCTGATTTCCCCTGCCCCTCCTTTCTGATATCCCTATCCTTGTCTAACCCCCCCCCCCCCCCCCCCAAAAAAAAAAAAAAATTCTGATGTCAACTATGTTTAGAACAGCATTTCCTGTGTATTTTGCTAGTTTCTGGATGTGATGCTCTGACTTATAGTAGAACCTATGCACTTGTAAGTCGCTTTGGATTAAAAGCGTCTGCCAAATGACTAAAATGTAAATGTAAATGTTTGCATGTTCTCCCTGTGTCTGTGTGGAGTCTGCATGTTCTCCCCATGTCTGTGTGGAGTCTGCATGTTCTCCCCGTGTCTGTGTGGAGTCTGCATGTTCTCCCTGTGTCTGTGTGCAGTCTGCATGTTCTCCCCGTGTCTGTGTGGAGTCTGCATGTTCTCCCCGTGTCTGTGTGGAGTCTGCATGTTCTCCCCGTGTCTGTGTGGCGTCTGCATGTTCTCCCGGTGTCTGTGCAGAGTGGATGTTCTCCCTGTGTCTGTGTGGAGTCTGCATGTTCTCCCCGTGTTCTCCCCGTGTCTGTGGAGTTCACTCCAGGTGTCCAGTTTTCTGGAGTTTTTTTTTTTTTTGAGGTAATAGAAGTGTCTTCTATGATGCAATATTAATTTTATCTGTAAGTAATATGCCCATCTCTCTCACTCTCCCTTCTTCTCGCCCTCTTTCTCTCTCTCCCCTCTCTTCCTCCCTCTTCTACCTCTCTCCCTCTCTTTCCCCCCTCCCTCTCTCTCTCTCTCTCTCTCTCTCTCTCTCTCTCTCTCTCTCTCTCTCTCTCTCTCTCTCTCTCTCTCTCTCTCTCTCTCTCTCTCTCTCTCTCTCTCTCTCTCTCTCTCAGCACCAGCGTCTCCACCTGCACTTGTCTCGCTCGGTTCGGGACGCTGCGGAGGAACA
>NC_083760.1:89806350-89811350 GCF_963514075.1 Conger conger | reverse complement strand
GGCTGCCTCCTGGAGCAGGCGCTGTCAGACCTGGGGGAGGAGCGTCCGCAGGAGGCCGTGGGCGTGGCGGAGCAGCTGGGGGACCTGTGCTGCAAGGTGGGCTGTTACAGCAAAGCCCTGGAGGCCTACCGCGTACAGGTAACAGCCGCTAACATTTCACACCTACACTGGAGTATAACAACTAGAAATGCTCTGCTAGCCGCTAACCTTACACACCTACACTGGAGAATAACAACTAGAAATGCTATGTTAGCCGCTAACATTTCACACCTACACTGGAGAATAACAGCTTGAAATGCTATGCTAGCCGCTAACCTTACACACCTACACTGGAGAATAACCTATAGAAATGCTATGTTAGCCGCTAAAATTACACACCTACACTGGAGAATAACAGCTAGAAATGCTCTGCTAGCCGCTAACATTACATACCTACACTGGCGAATAACAACTAGCAATGCTCTGCTAGCCGCTAACATTACACACCTACACTGGAGAATAACAACTAGAAATTCTCTGCTAGCCGCTAACCTTACACACCTACACTGGAGAATAACAACTAGAAATGCTCTGCTGGCCGCTAACCTTACACACCTACACTGGTGAATAACCTATAGAAATGCTACGTTAGCCGCTAACCTTGCTACAAATGCTTGTGTTGCCATTACTACTAACTGGAGTCATTGTTGTGATTATAGTTAAATTCGTGGGGGCAGTTACTTTTGCAGATTTTGCAGAGTGGGGTGTAACGCTGTACCCTGTCCCCCCTGTCCCCCTGCACAGCTGGCCAGTGCACTGGCCCTGGGGAAGCCGAGCAGGGAGCTGGCGGTGATCCACGTCTCCCTGGCTGCGACCTACGCTGACCTCCGCCAGCCCCAGAAGGCCGTGGAGCACTACAGGCAGGAGCTGGAGCTGCGGCAGAACAACCCCAAAGAGGTGCACCTGCGCACCTGCACACCTGTGTGTCTGTACCCCTGTCTGTCTGTACCCCTGTGTGTCTGTACCCCTGTGCACCTGTGTGTCTGTACCCCTGTGCACCTGTGTGTCTGTACCCCTGCGCACCTGTGTGTCTGTACCCCTGTGCACCTGTGAACACTGTTTCTACGCAGTATTTCATATGGAATGTAATTACGGATTGTAATAACTCACTGGTTTGGCCTTTAGAAGCTTTGTGCATAATATATACATACATATGTGTGTGTGTGTCTGTGCTTATTTGTATGTGTGTGTCTCAATAATTTGAACAATATATGTTTCTGTGTATTTTGTATATATGTGTGTGTGTGTGTGTACAGGAGTGTGATTCGTGGCTGAATATTGCTGCTGCTGAAGATGAAGCTGGGCGGAGTCTCGAGGAGCTGGACACCTGCTACAGCACCGCCCTGCAGTGCGCCAAGAGAGCTGCTCTCCCCAAACTACAGGTGTGTACCACCCACCGCACCAAAAGAACTACAGGTCCCAGAAAACCGCACTCAAAACTACAGATCCTAGAAAACCACACCCGCAAAACCTCAGGTGTGCACAACTTTGTAATTAAAATGGTAACGTTGAACATTTTTTTGTTTTACTTCTGTCAGCGTCAGGTTCTGAGGGCGTGGCTCGCCGCTCGCCAGCGGAGAGGCTCCGCCCACTGCGACGACACGGCGGCCCAGCTCCAGGAGCTGTGTGCGGCGGGCGGCGGGGGCGAGGGAGAGGAAGAGGAGGAGGAGGAAGAGGAAGAGGAGAACAGCGAGGTCCAGGAGGACAGCGATATCCAGCTCTCAGACTCGGGTGAGAGAAAAGCTCAGAATGATTTGCGGACTGACGCTTAAGGTCGGTGGTTCTAATCCCAGTGTAGCCACAATGAGATCCGCACAGCCGTTGGGCCCTTGAGCAAGGCCCTTAACCCTGAGTTGCTCCAGGGGGGAAGGTAAATAAGCGCAACGGACGTGTATCCCAATCCAGATCTCATAATGGGAAATGCACAAGGTGTGTTGCCTTGCGTGGACCTATTTTCCCTCCTGAAGCTGACCAAGGATATTCAGACCATTTCTGGACACTTTGGCCAGGTTAACAGTGCAAAAGACAAACCAATGTGAAAGGTGAGTGTGCATATTGCATTCCATTACATTAATGGCATTTGGCAGACGCTCTTATCCAGAGCAACGTACAGTTGATTAGACTAAGCAGGAGACAATCCTCCCCTGGAGCAGTGCAGGGTTAAGGGCCTTGCTCAAGGGCCCAACGGCAGTGCAGATCTTATTGTGGCTCACACCGGGATTAGAACCACCGACCAGTCATGTACCTTAACCACTATGCTACAGACGTATATTTACCGGTGTGCTGTCATTATGCGTCTCTTAGATGAGGATCTGGAAGAGTATGACCGGATGGTACCAGGGAAGAGGACCGCAGGACGGGTGAGTGATGGGAGGGGGGTGGGGTGTGGCGGGGTGGGATGGGACGGGGCAGTGCTGCTAGATAACTGCCCTGAGTAAAAACCCAGAACAGCTCTTTTTACTTCAGTCCATGTTCCAGATTTGGGATGGTTCCGGGTTTTACTCTGCGCAAGTTATCCAGCTAACTCTGTAATCCTGCTTTGTGAAACAGACCCCTGGCTCTCGCTCTCTCTCGCTCTCTCTCGCTCTCTCTCGCTCTCTCTCGCTCTCTCGCACACACTCGCACACACTCGCACACACTCGCACACACTCGCACACACTCGCACACACTCGCACACACTCGCACACACTCGCACACACTCGCACACACACACTCTCTCGTGTGTAGCAGATTCTCCACAAGGGGAAGCTGTCACTGAAGTAGCTAAAATTCGGGGGTGCTTCACTTCAATGACGCTCCGCATTGTGGGATTAACCTGTTCTATTCTGGATCAGAATTTTCATTACTAGGGCCCGGTTCCATGACCCGGTTCTGACAGTAATGCCCCTCAAAATCCAGTGCATTCTATAATAATAGTAATAATTCTCTGTCTCTCCCAATTTTACAACTGCCTGAAAAATTTACATCTATAGTGTTGAAAAACGTTTGTACGGAATCTGCAAATATTACAGTATCACATGTAGTAAAGAAAAATAAAATAAAATCAGAAATGAAGTTTAATGAGGTAAAACACAGAAGAAATGAATGTCCTCTGTCTGCCCAGTGGAACCGGAGGAATGAGAAGGGAGAGACGTCTCTCCACCGGGCGTGCATCGAGGGGAACCTGCGGCAGGTTCAGTACCTAGTGGAACAGGTGAGGAGAGGCGGTGAACTTTCTCACCTCTGTGTTTACATTTACATTTTTGTCATTTGGCGCAGACGCTTTTAATCCAAAGCGAATGCATTTTTCCACAAGTTTTCATTTTGGACTTCTAACGGTCAAGAGAGGAATAGCAGCAACAAACACCTTCAACACTGTTTATCCCTCCCCCTTCTCTGTAAATGTGCTGATGTTGAAACGCCATTGGCTGTGGCAATTAGAACCAATTTTCAACCAATGAGCGTAAATTATTGTACAGTCATACAATGTTTTGGTACATAGTGTCGGGCCGTCAACTGTATTTTGAAACCCGAATTTAAGGTCTATAAACACGGGCAGAGGGCGAGTCAACATGTCAGTGAGCCTTTTGCAATGATAGGAATTTTAACACAAAAATCTTACCTATTGTACCTTTAAAGCATCAAATGAAGAGCTGTTCTAAACAAAAAGACAATAGTCTTTGTAAGTGTAAATGTTTTTTTTTTTTTTAAGAAAATGTAAGGGTTAGGGTTAGACAAGAGGGATATCGAAGGGGGGCGGGGTTTGCTGTCCTGACAGTGTTAGGCAAGTCATTCCACCACTGAGGAACCAGAATGGAAAACAGGCGTGAACGTGCAGCTCGACCGCTAGGTGCTCGTAGTGAGGGAACCACAAGGCGGCCAGTGCTGGAATGGTCTTCATGTTTACCCATGACACCATTTCCGTCTCAGAGATGGAAAACCTGGGGCCTGAGCAATTTCAGTTCAGTTCAGTTTAGTTCGGTTTTATTGAGATAAATATATATTTCTATCGTGCCTTCCACAAAGGAGCAGTGTCTCCAAGCACTGTAAATACATTTGGAACCCAGAACCCAGAACCCGGCCCGGCCCCAGGTTCCTGCGCTCTTGCGTTTGAGGTGTTTTCTGATACGGTGCGGGAGTTGTGAAAGTGTGGTGCGTGTCTGTTTTAGGGTCACCCTGTGAACCCCCGTGATTACTGTGGCTGGACCCCTCTTCACGAGGCCTGCAACCACGGTCACTGTGGTGAGTCTAAATAAAACTACAGCCAGGCCTCCCTCTTTACCTGTGCTGGACGGACGAGGACATCAGGGCATTCTGGGATCTGAAGTTCAAGAAAACGTTTATTTTTAAGGGCTTGCAACTTGGAACTAGTTTTGGTTTTACCCCAGCACTACCACACCTGATTCTGCTAATTCACTGATCATGGTCTGAATCTGAATCTGGTGTCTGCTCTGCATTCCCACCGGACTCTTTTTGATAAGATCGGCCACCCTCTTTTGTAAGCAGGCTTTTGGGCCTAACATTTGTAGCTCATCCTCTCCTCCTCCCAGACCCTTTCTTTTTAAACTTCCAACTGCCTGTCTTAATTTTCTGTACTAGCCTAAACATTCTACCCTGTTTTCAGTGGTGGATAATATCTTATTTAACATTGACTATATTCTTCCCACCAAGCTCTCCGGTTCATTTATCTTTCCTCGTTGACAGGCTTTTAGTCCAGGATATTCACACACAAAAGCAGTACTTTTATTTTGAAAGCGTCAGCGCAGGCTTAAAATGAGTGATTTGTGTTCCTCCTGGAAAGGGTAAAGATTACCCCTGACCTCTCTCCCGTCTCCTGCCCCACCCCCATCTCTCCTCCCACCGTCCCCTTTCCTCTCTTCCCCCTCTTTCTTCTCCCATCCAACCCCCCTCCTCCCTCTCTCCCTCTCTCCCTTTCTCTTCTCCCGTCTAACCCCCCTCCTCCTGCCCCCCTGTCTTGCTCT